>NC_051161.1:183305221-183347414 GCF_013339745.2 Dermacentor silvarum | reverse complement strand
CCAGGCGTGCCACGCATGTGGGAGTGCCACGTAAAGGATGTCACGCGGACTTTGCGGCAGGGCGCTATATGACGCAGCCTGTCCAGAGTCAAGCGCGAGAGAAGAGCTAGGCGCCAGTGCACTCCTTATACATGATGCGTTACGGCCTATTGGCATACTTGGATAGCCAAAGTAGAGGAGTTTCCTCAAATCGTTCCAGATTCATTGCGACGCGCTGATTTCTACCTATAGTAATGCTACAGATGTGCTGGTTAACGGCTTGTTTCCCAGGCAATTACGCAATAGAACTACAATGCTGCCCAAGTATGCTTACTGCAAAATACGCCTTCAAGTGCGTCATAGTGTAATAAAGCGTATAAACTTCTAGAAGTGTTCGTCTGTTCGCTTACACGGACAATCATCATCGGTGGTCCTGCACAAGTTTGCTTTTTTTCAGTATCGAACGGGCAGGAACTTTGCGCTGCACACTTCCCTCTTCAGGCAATATGGTGCTGTGTCTTGGAATGAATGTCGACAATTGGCATAGCTGACTGCTGTAAATGCAGCCAGCATGTGTGAGCCCATCAAATGAAACACTTCAAAGCTTTGCAGAAGAATTCCCTTACTATTACAGTTGACATTTCACTTGAGAGTTTCAACCTTTCGTATCAAACTCGAAACAATCTCTATCACGCTTAACCAGTTGGACAAGCACCCGTTCAAAGAAACTAAAATTCTTCGGCACTGGGCTTCAGCACAATCAGCACGAGTGGGTATAAAGGTGTTACTGCATCGTTTAAAACAGTCTTGATTGTGCAACAAATTCTGACTGTGCGAAACTCTGCACTGCGTGACGTTGTGTGTCTGTATCTAATACTGTGTGTGACGGCAATGAATAATACTATCGTACACCAGTGAAAGCAAATGAGCCTTGAAGCTGACGTTTCGACCAGAATATACTTTTAACGCGACAAAATTGATTAGTGGTCATGGTTATTCAGGTGGAGGAAAGGTGCTAAGGACACCAAAAAGGGTGTAGGATAATGGAAAACGACACCTTGGACTGACTGACAACAGATTTTTATTGCGGTAGGCAAAAAAAAAATTAGGTACCCCGGAACGAATTGTGGAAGGCATAAAAACATGAAAAGCATAAAAAGAGAAGCATGGTTGTCACTGCTACCGAATTGTGCATGCGCGATAAGTACGCCTGCTTATAACTTCGAAAATGCCCATACAACATGACAAAACGAGTGAGTGGTGATCTGTGTATACATTATAAACAGTATGCTTACTGGACAGAATTTGAAAAGTGCAGTGTATTAGTAAATGCACAGTTACTAAGTGACCCTAGCAATAATCGAAGCCCACGGATTTTCAATATTGAAATATAAATATTTAAATGAATTTGGTGACTTCACGAGGCAAAACTATCATCTGATTATTAGGTACGTCGTAGTGGTTGGCTCTGGGTTAATTTTAACCACCTGGCGAACTTTAACGTGTAGCCAATGCATGGTACACAAGCGCTTTTGGATTCTGCCTCCATCGGAAGAGAGCTATGTCAATGAGCCCTCTGTTTTGTTATCTGGCAGTAAAGTTGCGCACTTGTTTGCGAGCCTATCACCTGGCACATTTAGCACGCACGTGCAGCATTTCGAAGGTGTGATGGCCACCTCTCTTTATTTATATATATTTTTTTGCCTAAGACGATGAGTTCCCTCGCACAAATGATTTGCTGTCGCAATATCAAAAACGTTGTCATTCAGCGCAACATGTCGTTGACTGCTTGTATAAACCGCTGTCCATGTCCTTAGTGCGGTTCCGATCACAAAACAATAGATTCTTCTTTAGAGTGAAAGCTCGTGAAAGCTCCACAACGCCATGCCTCGCAAGGTCATCCAACGCTTCGTAATGGCCTGAGCCGCCGGAGCGTGAACCGCCGGAGCACGAGCCGCCGGAGCGCAAGTGTGGCAGGTGTGACGTCACGCCACGTGATGCGCTACGAAGAGGCGTCGCAGCTGCATTCGCTCGGAGCGCAGTTGCAACGCTGGCGCAGCTGCGACTAGGTGACTATATAGGAGAGGGTTTAACGGCTGCGTCGCCGGCGCTTGATCGCTGTTTCACGAAGGATGGCGCACTAGCCGGCCCGTCTGTGCGTGCGCTTCAGGCAAGCGACAGGCTGAATCTAATCCTCCAGTAGATATAGCTAGACCACAGGCTGCAAAACCCTAATCAAACGAAAAGCTGGCTGCTGAAACACCGGAGCAAAGGGAGGCAAGATTAGCACGCTATGGAGTAGCTTACCACGCGTGAATACATGCAATAATGAAACACTTTGCAAAGCCAAGTCAAACAGAGTTTTCGCTAGTGATAACTTGTTTTACAAGAGTTAAACCTGAGCCACTTTGTTTGATTATGCTGTCATTGCCAGGGAAAAGCGTACCACATCGACAGTGTTACAAGGTTGTGCCCCACCTGGAAGGTAGACATAAAAACATTTTTGCGGCTCTCGGAGGCGTCGTTGGCCTAATTGCGGATAAACAAAAACATGGTCTGAATAATACCGACAAATAATGGCTATACCTTGTCTTTATTATGAAACAAACTAAGCGAATGCTAATTGCACCAATTATTTCTTGCTGTCACGACTGCGAAGAAGTAAGAAGAGGGAATTCAAGTCATAGTGTTGGTCTCGCCATGTTGCAAAGCAATGTCGGCTAATAAGCCGCCAGGTGGACTTTGGGTGGTCAAGCAAAAATTTCTGATTGGCCGAAAAACTTGCGACGCTAGCAAGAGATATAAATAAGTAGCCTTATACGACAGCCGAAATTGTCGCTCGAATGGCAGCCGCTTGTCGAAGTGGCTTGTAGATCTAGTGCAAATGGATGACGTTTAGTTTAGTTATCTATTAAGAGTGCTGCATGTGTTCGTAAAAATGCAAATGTAGCTCAGAAATCTTTTTCTCAGACGAGCTATAGAACCAGAGGCAGTTGCCACCAGCACAAATTTCTAACATTGCAGAAGGCGCCATTACTTTCATTACACGATATATGCACACTTTTCATTCATTTTTTTAATATTCTCACTGCAGCCGGAGCCTACAGTGGCATTTTATAAACAGGCACTATGCCTCAGAGAACACTGCATCGAGTGGTGACACTGGCGGAGGCAAACAAAAATAAATATTTCACAACTTGAAAGATTCTCCTGAAGTACAGGAAGCATTATAAAACAAGTGCAGAACCGGGACGACAGAATGCGATTCAGCCGCGTCAAACGGCGCACAGAACAAATCACCCTGCTCGAGCGAATCAGACCAAACAGATTACATTCGGCTTCAATTCACGCTCGACTACTTTCGCGAGCTATTTTTCACTCCCACCACTGGCCTGTGAAACGAGCCTATGTATCGCAAGAAAACACCGCACAAAGTGGTCGCATACATAAACGATAAACAAAATATCGAAATGTGTTCCTAAGCCCAGCGAAAACTTCAACGCCAGCAGTGACCGTTTTCTATAGGCAACAGCATTACCGGCAGATCAATGGTGATAAATTCCCAGAGCAGGCGCTCCAATCTATTCGTCTGCCTGCCCCGTTCCAAGCCTTGTTTTTTTGTAATATCCCGGTTCCCTGCAACACATATTTCTTTTTTTGTTCAATATTCAGGTTTTCTTAATGCCAGCTTACCGTTTCCATAAACTTACGCATGATTGAATTTGTGGCGGGATCAATCTGCCACACCTTGCACTTGGTCATGAAACAGACCTTGAATATTTTGACAAAGTCAACCAGCTCTGGCACAGAATACACGCATACAATAAAAAAATGCGAGGGAAAGTGCTGAAATTGCATTTTTATTATTGTAATGACTTGCTGTACCCTCTACGAATAAATGAGCCTACGGCACCGATAGCAGCGGATGCAAAGCTCAATTTTCAGTACTTTCTCTGGTTTTATGGCAATGGAGATATTCACAGTAGCTTTCGCAATGGCACTCCAGATTGTTTTCCAAAAAATATTATTAAAAATCATTTTCCTGCGTGGTTTTTCTGTCTTCAGTAATGTTGATAGCTGCTGTTCGTTTCTCGCATCTGCAATTTTCACCTGGAATTATTCTGCAATTTATTCAATATGAATTTATTCTGCAATTATTCTGGAATATCTGTAATTTTCACCACTGGGGTCTCGTAGCGCAGCCCAACTACATAAATGCATGTGAAGTGAAAGTGTTCGCTGAAGCGCTTTATTTCCAATGTCAGAGTGCACTTATTCTGATGAGAAAGCGCTGTGTCACAAGGAAACGCGAAATGGTAGATGATTACAATAAGTATATACGTTAAGTTTTGTCGGCAGAACACTACAGTGCGCTACCAAATGACTCTACCCAGAGCTCCGGTAGATTGAGCGTCGATATCACAAACGCCTCTGCAAAAGCTTCCACTAGCCTGGTCAACAGTACTGTGGGCGAATACGTGGACACATTTTGCCAAATAGTAGGCGTATATTTGTGAGAAATTTAGCTCCCACTTGAATTAACGTCGACACGCACGAAACCTCAAAGAAAAAAGGCTCTATTTTTAGCCAGCAAGCATATACACAGTAACATGAAGTCACAGAGTGTCCTACAGAGTCTATCACTTCGATTCGTTATCTTCTCCTTACGCATAGGTTACAGCAGCACCAAATATGACGGTGCATGATATAAATATGAACAAGACATCCTCATATGTGTGAGCCCTCAAAGCTCTTACAGAGCTTTTACAGTAACAAAAGGCCTTGTATCATGAATGATACGAGCTCTACCTACAGCTGTCTCATTTAGGCGACTGCACGATTGCGTCAAGAGGTAACGAGTGGAGATAAGGAGGAACGGGACGCACACGTGCGTATATAACCCAATCGTTCGCTGCTGCCTACGCCACACTGGGGACTCTTGTGAGGTTTTTATCTAGAGCTATGATGATGAAGATGTTGGTTGGGTGTTTTGTGGCGCGAGGACAAGATATGACCACGCAAAGCTATACAAGCGATCAAACTACGATTCATAAAGCGAATATAACGGTAGTTAAATATGTGCGACATCAAGAATATGAAGACAGGGAAGTGGAAGAGTGTCTAGAACGATAGACCGAAAAAAAAACAACATCGGGAAGTAGGAATAGAAAAGGGACTGGTAGGGTAGCCTCAACGTATGTTGTGGCCAATAAAGATGTCACGTGGTGAAAGGACACCACATAGGCCCGTTGATCCTAGAGTGCAAAGGTCATGGCGAGCGGACATTGCAAATCTGAGATTGAATAAGATAATTTACGCAGCTTCACTTAATGATTATTCATGCAACATGTAACCACGGTTTCGGCCATAAATGGGCGGAAGACTCCGGAGCCGGCTCAGGAAGCTCTGGACTCCAATGACGCAAAAAATCTGCACAATTGACTTCCTTTGTTTCCGTCTTTTCAGTAAAAATTTTCTGATCGCTATTTGAAATTGTTTGAACAGTTTTTTATTGCCCTTTTTATTTGTTGTGCTATCTAAGGATTATTGCTGCATGACGCATAATTCTCGAAATTTTTATGTAATTGTATTTTGAGCACTAAATGAAACATCACAACCTTAGATCACAATTTGCGGGCTGAATAGCTGTTGCTAAATACTGGCGTGGTTACGGTTTCGCGTTCCATTATTAAAAGCAAGCAGGTGCTCTTTCGTATTTGACTAACGTGTGACAATCTTGCTCCACGAGACGTTATCAGAAAGTGCGTAAAGCCAGATTGTCTGACATCACTATTTTGAATTGAGCATCGCTGAACGAAAAAAAAAAAGCCGTCAGATCCCACGCCCTGTAGGAAGCAATGCTATGCGAAGCAGTGTGCGGGGAGTCTGCCAAGTTAACGAAACGACCATGAAAGCACCAAGACGTAGGCAGCTGTTTCATGACCTAAATGACACGCATGTCATGACATGCATGTCATGAATCCTCAGGAGTCCCTTTAGCTACACCTAAGAGACCTTAAGGCTAATGCCATAGTCATGATCATGACTATGACTTCGACCATCAACCTTTAGCCTTTTCCTTCACTTATATATATAGTAGCACATCCGAACCCATTCCATTGGTTTTTGAGTGTTAATCTATTTTCGCTGAGTCATTCTCATTTTTGTTGAGTCATGGTCATGACTATGACTTCTACTACAATCTTTTAGTGTTTTCACTTCACTTAGTGCCACGGCTGAACCCATTTCAGTTGTTTTTGAGTGTTAATCCTTTTTCGATGAGCCACGGTCAGTTTTTCTGAGTCATCCTCGTAACTATGACTTCTACCATAATCATTTAGTGTTTCGTTTGCATAGTGCCCACGGCCAAACCCATTTCAGTGGTTTTTGAGTGCTAATCAGTTTGTGCGGAGTCATTGTCATGACCTACATGACACGCATGTGATGACTTTTATCACATGACCACATGACTTTTATGTCATGACCTATCACTTATGTTCGTCATACACTCCTGTCATACTATGCCAATGTTGGTACCTACCCGGTTAACAAAACGACATTGAGAGCACCAGGACGTAGGCGGCTGTTTCATGACCTACATGACACGCATGTCATGACATTCATGTCATGACATATCATTTCTGTTTGTCATAGACTCTTGTCATATTATGCTAATTTTGGTACGTATCAAGGTAACGAAACGACCATGAGAGCACAAAGACGTAGGCGGCTAGGTAGATAGATAGATCGACAGATAGATAGATAGATAGATAATAGATAGATAGATAGATAGATAGATAGATAGATAGATAGATAGATGCTGTTAAAGTACCAAATGTTCGCCAAGAAATACTTCGCATTTAAAATAAAGTGTCCAATGGTTGGTGCATTAGCAGAGAAACATTCGTGGCACTTTATTGAACTTGTATAGAGCAGTAATCATTGACCCATGGCTTGTGCCTTATGGACATGCACCAAAGCCACAAAGCAAACGTTGTCGCTTCTCGCGCACTGCACCTCATTAAGAAGGAAGAAGACGAAGCTTTCGCTGGTCCCAGGTCTGCTGATTTGCCTTTCAGGGATGGAAACAGGTAAATATTTTTGTTCACGAAGTCAATGAGAATCATACTTATCGAAGTTTTCATATAGCTTACGCTAACGTTAGTCCCCCGGTCAGGTCTTTCTGTGCTTTAAACATAACCGCCATGTCAGTCATTAAAATTTGCACCCATTCTTGCCCGCAAGTATAAACAGAACGCTATCGGCTAAGGGACGGAAATTTTTAATGAACGTGAAGAAGGTATCCTTAAAGAAGTCATTTCAGTGGCGGCCACTTACACGCTGTCCTGAACATGACGTTATAGGAATAAAACAACACTCGATCGTGGCTAAACAAAAAATGAAATGAACCTAGATGTGCTGGGAACTTGTAAGATCTATGATGCCCGTGTGTACTTCAGAACTAGGTTACGTGCCCGGAAATACGTTTTTTCCGGACCGACAAGTAATCTATGGCGTCTCCTAGCTTGGCTTGTGATATTTAAGCTTCTCTTTTATATACCGCAGTGTAATTGGTAATACGATAGCGAAACTGTTCAACTGTTGCATATTAATTTATTGTATGTGCACCTCGCGCACTATAACCGTAAACCTTTGCATGTTGCATGTGAAGGGGCAATACACATGGTGCTGGAGAGATATCCATGTCTGACCGGAAAGTGCGCTTGCTGCGTTCCTTGTATAAGTGTACTTAAAGAAAAAGGAAATGTCAAAATTGCACCGAGCAAATTTATACAAAGTGTCAAGTTGTTTGTGGCTAATTTAGATTACTCGATTTGGTAACATTACACCGAAACATAGTTGAACCCCCAAAAATGTGAGTTTTTAGAGCCGCGGAACAGTTGAATTGATGAAGCGATCGGCAGGACGAAGTGTTTGCGTTGGGACAAACTGGCACGCTCCCCGCTGCCGCGCTCGTCATCGACGCTGCGTTGCGAAAGCAACTGCTCGTGGTCATCATATGACAAACAATCCTGTTTATTGGTGCGCACGTTACGCCATGCTTGTTTAGTTATTAAGTGGATTTTTGCTGCAATTTATGCGGCCTCTAAAACTATTATTATCAGTTCGTTAGATTGTCTAGTAGTAGGCTATCGCGTTCGGGCAGAGCTTCCACATTATGAATGCCACACATGTTATAGGAGCGATATATTCGGCAAAATTTATTTATTTATATCATTATGGTACGTCTATTACATGCCCTACTATTCGACTTCTCTCACAGAGCTGACCGAGCTGTCCTGGTCCTCAGGATACAGTACAGCGGCCAAGGGTCCAGACTCCGAGGGCTCGTCCATGTCACCATCCGCCTTCAATGACACGCGTGAGTTTGTCATGCAGGCTGCATGCTTGGATTACTTTAAACGTACGAACCTTGTCAGGCAAAGCAGGTGGTCGCGGGTTCAATTGCTTACCCTCCCCGTCGCTTTCAGAAAGGCATACAATACGAGAATGCGCATGTACCGCGTTTTGGTAAAGCGCGTCAGTTGGTTTAAAAGGACGCAATGCGATGTCCCTCGTATTTCGTGTGTTATTTTGGGCCTATAAACTCGTTACATTTCCAATGAAGCTATCAACAGCATCGTGCAAGCAAAAAAAGGGAGGCGGGGCGGGGGGAGGGGGACGCGCACATCCTGCCGGGGCTTTTGAATTATTTGGGTAGGCTGCCAAATTAAACAAATTGATCTTAGGCTGATACGGAACGCACCAATAATTATAAAGGGAAAATGATGGAGAATGAAAAAGATGAGCGTTGAGTTTGAAAAGAAATACCACACAGTCAGTTGTCATGAAAGCCCACGGCTCTTTGGCTAAGAATTGTGAAGAAGAGATTGGAAGTGTACTGCATCCTTAAAGCGCGAGAAATACACTCAAATATTCAATGAAGTCTGCGAAAATTAATAAATACGGATATGACCTATAAGCAGTCCCGTGTAAGTCTGTCAGAGGTGCACGTGCTGCGTAGCCAAAAGAAAGGAAAAGACAACGACGACGATGGAGGCACGAGCATGATCAGGCAAAGCACCGGAGAAAGGCGAAAATAAAAAGAATCTTCAGAGAACCTCGTGACGCGAGCGTGGAACGTGAGAGCGGAACCATTCTGAGCCAGGAAGCAGAGAAGGCAGCAGCGGCGGAAGAAGCCGCCTGTCGGACGATGGGTCCGGGCTCCTGTATATACCTGGTGCTCCTGAGCGTACGGCTCAACCATTGCTGCCGGTGTGCGTTTACGAGGTGCCCAGCGGAACACAGACCCCAGCCTCGATGATCCTGGACTTCCCCCCTTGCCCACGTTCCTGCTACCTCGTGGCACATCTCGCCGCCCGGCTCCAGCTGGGTACCTTAGTACCAGCCCTCTCGACGCCTGCACCTGACAGATTCTAGCCATGACATTCGCCGAGACCTACAACGATTAATATCGTGACGTGCGAACATTGATGACGTAACTGTAATTTGCGGGCTAGTTAGACACCCGATGCTTAAGGGTTTCATAGTAGTGTTTGGTACAAGTTGTATGTCGTCGAATTGATATAAACATATGTAGCACTGACAATTGGGCGAGTTGGTACGGATGCATGGTTTCAGAACAGCGCAACAAAGAAGACGACAGACGAAAAAACACACGAACACGGCGCTTGTGTTCGTGTGTTTTTTCGTCTGTCGTCTTCCTTGTTGCGCCGTTCTGAAACCATAAACATATGTGTGTGTGTGCGACAGAGAACATACGCTTCGTATTTTCTTTACTAAATCGGTCTTTTTTGACCACGTTCAAGAAACGACTACGGTGAAAAAAAATATATACCGTGACAAAGTCTTACGCTTTCGAGCTTTGGCTATTTTGTGTGAATTTATGAGCATAGCCATGTCAAAGTTAACTTTTTATAACTTTCTTGGACTTTGGAGGGGTTTGCTGGCGCGCTTGCGCAATGGTATACATTACTTTTGATCTTTGTGCAGAGTGATAAATAGGCATGTTTGTTTGAAGTCGAGTTTGAAGTAGTGTTCGTCCTCTCTGGTTTTAGTTCTTGTGTTCTTGTTTTTGCGCTTTTGGCAAGTATAAAGAAATACAATGCAACAACATATCTCCACACAGCCATAAGAAGAATTTTCTACGCTACATTGGTTGCCGCGCCATAAGCCAATTGCCATTTGCACCAATCGATCTGACAAGTATGATCATATTCAATATTAAAGTTTGTTTGTTCCTCCTGTACAGCAATACCGTAAGTGTTTCCTTTCCGCAACACCTCAACAACCATCGATATTTTTGCACGAGTTGTGCCGTCCGCCTAACCAAGCAGAAAAAGCATTCTCAGAATTCGGAATATGCACGGTATATAGCGGTATGTCTTTATTATTATTCTGCAGTTATCGAAACAAATCTGTTTTTATCCTTAAAGGGGCGGATTGGTCATCTGGCTAACGCCCTTACGAGAAAGGCTGTAAACCTTTGTTAATGTACACGGCGGTAAGCTAGCTGGCAGAAGCCGCAGGTAACAATATTCGGCGGATACCGCATGTATGCGGTAATAGCCTACGAGCGAAGCATTCTTTGATGGTTCCGGAACTGTCCAGACTTGTTCTTCTTCACTTCTATGTATCTCAAGGTTCTTCGCACAACGCACGTTCTATAATCCCATTATGCTCGCTTAGCTTGTTTCCCCACGATCGGCTGCTTCTGTTGGCGAATTCATTATTCCTTTGTAGCGGACTTCATGAATATTCTGTTAACGACTTGCTTAGAGCCATTCTGGGAGAGTAGTACACAGCCATTCCTAGCCCCCAGCCGATCTGAGAGACTAAAAAGAATGTTCACATACCAAGTTTTCCATGCCCAGTTGCACGAATAGAGACTCAAGTTGTCTATTTCGACGAAGTTGTATAAACGACAAGAGATCAGCGGCCAGCATCCGCAAGGGGAGAGGGCGGTGGGATAGGCAAATCAAGCTTTAATTCTCATTTTCAGTTTCCACCTAAACTACTATGCATTGATCTGGTGTACGACAACTAAAGGCAATATAAACAGACTTGATATTACAGAAAAAAATTATTCGTCACATCGGAAACCTGGAATCTTTGTCTACGACTAGAGAAGCATATAAATTGTTTAATATTTTCAGAGTACAGCACCTTTACACATACCGTTTATTATATGTGATGCAATTTTCTCACGTATTAGTAAAGAACTTCAATGAATGTCTAGCATGCTTAGGACACCGTCAGTCTAAGCTGAACACAAGGAATTCTAACAAATGGATCACTCCACATTTCCGTACATACTGCTACAACCACCAGTCGCTAGCCTGCAACTTATCATTTATTCTCAACAAATATGTAGATATTGCGGGATAGAGTAGCAAGCAACTTAGACAATATTTTGTTCAGTTATGATATTTTGTTCGGTTACGATATTTTTGCTTCCGCTGGCTCTTTTTTATTCCACGCGTTTTTAAAATTTTTCTAAAGTAAAATCTTTTTTCCTAGTGTACATTTTTTTGCAGAAACGCACGTTTATCTCTTATGCATATGTATTTGCTGTCATTATTACGGTGCACAATGACAGACTTATTTGTAATGCAGTCATGGCTATTATGTTTTTTTCCTCACATATATGTATCTATCTACTACAGTGTTTGATCATGTGCCAAGTTGATGTTGCCATGTATGGTACTTTGGGCACCGTCAAGCTACTATCGTAGCTTTTAGCCAAAAATAACCACCCAGTTCTGTTTCTTTTACTGGAAAATAAAGATTGATTTGATTTGGTTTTATTTGAAGTTTTACTTTAAAACTAGGTGTTTATTCTCACCACCGGGACGCACTCAAATCTCTGACGCGAAAATTTCACAGCTATGACTAGTAAAGATAATTTCACGCATTTTTTTCGTGTCATCTGTCCCAAATATATATGCAATCTAGTGTATTTGTCCCGCCAAAAAAAGAAACCTTGATTTCTCCCTATGAATGAATATATGTTATTGCGTAAGGGCAAGGGTGTTAGTCCTGGGACAGAACAGCACACTGAAGGGTGCAACATTTTTCGTATAAGCAGCGAAACGCATAATTAAAGAACAAGTAGCACCACTGGAAACTCAGCGGTCGCCTACTACCTTATACATAAACAACGGGAGCAGTATTCACAAAGCTTCTCCATCGTATAGTGTTGTTTGCCATTGTCTAGTCACCTTTGATAATATTTCCAGTGTTGAGATAGGCTAGAATTTTCTATCATGGACAATGTTAGCGTAAGGGCGTAATAGCCATTGTGGCACGCTAGGTGAGGCCAGAAACTTATCAAAGCTATATAAAAGAGAAGCGAATTTTGTTCATCTTCGACAACGAAGAAAAATAAAATTGTCGTGCGCCAGAGTTCTTGTGACTACTACGTTTTTCACAGGGAGGAGAGAGACCTAATCTTATCAGAAAAACACTCATTGTTAAACGCAACGTCGTAGTAAAATGACGTTGCGTTTACAATGAGTTTGCAACAGAAAACATGCTGGTAGTCACTCAACTGGATTACCGATAGATTATTATATTACTAGCACCAGAAACCGAAATGCATTTTTCACTAATTAACAAAACTGCACTAAAGAATTAAAACTCTTTGCTGGGCTATAGTTGGCACGTAGTTCAAGGTTAAGAATGACCCGACACGAAATACATGGACATCAAGTGATGGGACGTGGCACTGGTCCCGTAACTTCATGTCCGTCTGTTTTGTGTAGTGCTGTTCTTAACCTAGAACTATGCACTAAATAACTTTCCTAATTATTTACTTATTTATTTATTGAGTTTTCAAGGCGTATACACTTAGAACTAATTTTAAGGATGACGCCGGTTCGAGATATTCATTCCAAAACAGTGCGACGAAATACATGGGCGTTCCGGTTACTTTTGTGCTTCAACGATGGTTTATTAAAGAAGAGGAACAATAGAGCATTTTTACCACAACATTCATGGCCCATATATCAGAACCCTTGCGACCTTTAGAATTCGTTCCAAGTGGATTTGCCTTGCAAACACACCGGTTACAATTCGTAGATTGTGATATTTGCTGTACAGTTAGTATTCCAAAAGACAATTAGCGAATTTTTGGTAGTTTTACAATTAGGTATTTCGATTTTTTGTTTAAATAATGTCTATCCCATCGAGTCATCGAGCCCAAGGCCTATAATTACGCTATTTGCTACAAGCAATTTTAAACATTCTGTATGATCTGAAAAAAAAAAACTGTCGGGCAGACATTTCTAGCGTGACTATACACAGCTACTGTGGCCTCTAATAGGTCAGTAAGATCGTCGGTCTAAGTGACATATTTTATTCATAAAGATTCACGTCTTAGTCCTCAAAAAAGCCAGTACCTCCTCTATTCTCTACGTCGCGTCCGTTTCCTGCAGGTCAAAAGCAAAGCTGTACGTGGTAGGTGCACTCCTGTTTGTGCTGGTGATGTCCGTCACTGCTATGCTGCTCATGGAGAGGCAGAGTGCCGGTAATATGACGGTTTTAGTTAGATTTTTATTTAGGTATAAAATTTCATATCTTTCCCCATGCGGACCGAGTTAAGGAACAAGCTAGCCTAAGGTATTAACCATCATCCTCATTACCAGCTGTGATGGCGTAGGGGTTACCGCGTCGCGCTGCTAAGCCGGAGGGTGCGGAATGAAATCCCGGCAGCGGCGGGATTCTGAACCATTCTCACTGCAACAGATCAGGGCAGCGTTCCCACACATACGATATGCACAGTTACTCACACACACACACGCCCACAAACACGCATGTATATATATATATATATATATATATATATATATATATATATATATTGTTACGGAGAGATGCGTTTATTAATGAAATGATGGATGCGAGAGGCCTAGGGACCGATGATGTCACAGTCCGAACTCACGTCGTCTTCCTTCACTTTCAATCGTCCTCCCCTATCGTAGCAATTCCCCCCTTTGCAGACGATGCCCACCGGCCGAGTCAGTTGGAGTTCCGGTGGTGAAAACGTTTAAGACGGGCGACATGGACGACGTTGGTCTTGCTTGAGCGGCGGCCAGTAGACAAGAGTCGACAAATCACGTACGTGACATCACTGAGACGTGCCATAACGACAAAGGGGCCGGTGTAACGGGCCAAGAACTTTTGGTATAGGCCGCGCTTCCGAAGTGGCGTCCATAGCCACACCAAATCACCTTTCTCGTACGATACGTGCTGATGGCGCTCGTCATAACGGGTTTTAGAGCGTTCTTGGGAGGCAAAAGTACGAAGGCGGGCGATGCGCCGGGCCTCTTCTGCGCGGCAAAGTGTTTCGGCCAGAGAAGTTTCGGCGGTTTCGGAGAACGGAAGGATAGAATCGAGAGCTGTACGCGGTTGGCGGACGTATAGGAGATAGAATGGGCTGTATCCGGTGGTTTCGTGTTTTGCGGTATTGTAGGCGAAAGTTATGAAAGGCAACACAGTGTCCCAAGATTTGTGAGCGGAATCAACATACATCGCAAGCATGTTGATGAGAGTTCTGTTGGTCCGTTCAGTTAAGCCGTTAGTCTGTGGGTGGTACGGCGTGGCGTGACGAAAATGAGACGTCGAAAGCCGGAGAAGCTCTTCAACCACATCGGCAACAAATTGCCGGCCACGATCACTGATAATAACACGAGGGGATCCATGGCGTAAAATGACGAATGAGAGCATGAAGTGTGAGACTTCAGCGGCCGTTGCTACACGAATCGCCGCACTTTCTGCATAGCGTGTCAGGTGATCGACGCATACTATAATCCATCGGTTGCCTGTCGTTGATCGCGGCAGAGGGCCGAGCAGGTCAACACCAACTACCTCAAACGGTGAAGCAGGGGGCGTGATGGGATGCAGAAGTCCGGGAGGGCCGCTAGTTGGGCGCTTGTAGCGTTGACACAGTTCACAGCTCGCAACGTACGCTGCTACACTTTGGCGCATCTTTGGCCAGAAGAAACGTTCTTGTGTGCGCTGAAACGTCCTGGAAAATCCCATATGTCCAGATGTAGGGTCATCGTGCATTACTTGTAGCACATCACGTCGCAAGCTTGTCGGCACGACTAGAAGCAAACGGGCACCCTTGCCAGAATAATTTTGCTTGTAAAGAATGCCATCCTTTACAACGTAACGGCGTTGACCGTTCGCTTCGGAGATAAATAGAGGAGCCAGACTGGTGTCGCTGCGTTGCTCCGTGCGAAAGGTGGTAAGGTCAGGAAATAGAGGGTCAACAACTGCTAGGTATTCATCGAAATTGTCTGCGTCACACTCGGTCGTCGAAAGGGGAAGCCTTGATAAACAATCAGCGTCAGCGTGACGACGACCGCTCTTGTAACACACTTCAAAGTCATATTCTTGTAATCTTATGGCCCAACGAGCAAGACGGCCGGATGGGTCGCGTAGTCCGGTGAGCCAACATAACGAGTGATGGTCGGTGACAATTGAGAATCGGCGTCCGTAGATATACGGGCGAAACTTGTGGACAGCGAAGACGACCGCGAGACATTCTTGCTCCGTCACCGTATAGTTGCGCTCAGGTTTACTTAAACAACGACTGGCATAGGCAACCACATGTTCTATGGTGTCATGCCGTTGAACCAAGACGGCCCCGAGGCCTATACCACTGGCGTCGGTGTGAAGTTCGGTTGCAGCAGATGGGTCATAGTGGCGAAGTAAGGGCCCTGAGGTCAGTACGAACTTGAGCTGCTTAAATGATGACTCGCATTCTGCTGACCACTGAAAAGGCACGTCCTTGTTGAGTAGACATGTCAGGGGGTAAGCCAGGTCGGCAAATTTAGGCACGAAGCGACGGAAGTACGAGCACAAGCCCAAGAAACTTCGCAACTCTCGTAGTGACTGCGGTTGTTTGAAGCTGCTAACTGCAGCGACCTTTTGAGGGTCAGGCCGAACGCCGTGCTTGTCGACAAGATGACCAAGAACCAGAGTCTCACGGTTTCCGAAGTGACACTTCTTAGAATTCAAGGTGAGTGAAGCTCTCTCAAGAGATGTAAGAACGATGTCAAGACCGCGATTGTGCTCCTCAAATGTACGGCCAAAAATTACAACGTCATCAAGATAACATAGACAAATTTCCCACTTCAGTCCACGCAGAATAGTATCCATGAAGCGCTCAAACGTGGCTGGGGCGTTACACAAGCCAAACGGCATCACATTGAATTCAAACAGACCATCTGGGGTTACAAAGGCCGTTTTCTCCTTGTCATCCGAATGCATGGGAATTTGCCAATAACCGGACCTTAGATCCACGGAGGAGAAGTACGAGGCAGAATGCAAGCAGTCAATTACGTCATCAATCCTGGGAAGCGGGTATACATCCTTTTTGGTGATAGAGTTGAGACGTCGGTAATCCACACAGAATCTCCAAGAACCGTCTTTCTTCCTTACAAGGATCACAGGTGCAGCCCAAGGGCTGCATGACTCCTGAATGACCTTCTTCTTGAGCATTTCTTCCACCTGTTGAGCAATGATTTTGCGCTCTGCAGGTGAGACACGGTACGGTTTCTGCCGGATAGGATGAGCAGATCCCGTGTCAATCACGTGACGAGTACGTGACTCTGGCACATTAAATTGTTCCTCGCTCTGCGCAAAATCAAAGACTGCGGCATGCTTGGCCAGGACGTGGACCAAGGCTCGGCGCTTCTCTGACGGCAACGACTTGTTGACCATAGCCAGAAACTTGTCCTCTGTAGGGTGAGTGACAGCCACGTGGTCTACTGTTTCGTTGCTTAAAGCTGCGATACAACGACTGCTCGCATTTTGTTCGAAGAGGGCAAGCCGCATTCTACTGGGTAGCACGACAGGCTCACTAGAACAATTCAGCACCCATAATGAGGATCGCCCATCGGTAATAGAAATTGCGCAACGAGGCACGAGCACATTTTTCTTGACGCAGTTGAGGGGGACCGGCTCCACAAGGACATCAAACGTCCCAGCGTCTACAGCAGGGGTATCAACGGGCACTATCTTGATCGACTGGGGCGGCAAGCAAATATCGTCAGTGACGGCGAGGGTACCATGACAGCGCGGAGACCCCTCAGTAAAAGCGGATAACAAAATTTCACCAGCGCCGCAATCCACAGTGGCGCCGCACTCTCGTAGAAAGTCGATCCCCAAGATTACGTCGTGCGTGGAGCTAGCCAGAACAGCAAATTCCACCTTGAACACTCTGTGGCCTAAAGTTACACTCGCAACACACATCCCGACAGGGTACAGCGACTCCCCACTCACTGCACGGAATGTGGCACAGTTGTCCCAGCAAAACATCACTTTGGGTCCTAGCCGTGATTTAAAATTTAAACTCATAACCGAAACAGCTGCTCCAGTGTCTATCAAAGCCATCGTCGGAAGTCCGTCTACGAGGACGTGAACCTTGTTCTGCATCATCGAAACTGGTGGAGGCATGCGTGTGTGTTGTGACAAATGTTCGGCGACCTCACCTCCATCGGCCGCACCACCTAGTTTCCCGGCGGTGGGGAAGTGACACGGCGACCAGGCGATGGAGAACGGCGCCGGCGTGCAGTTGGGGGCGTCAAGCTTCGTACGGAGGCGGGCGAGTCGCTGCGGGTGTTCTGTCGGTAGTTGTTGCCCATGAACGTGTCACCACGGGAGTTCTGCTGGAAACTATTTCCGAAGTACGTGTCCCTTGTCCAGCGAGCACTACCGGGCCGATTGTTCCGTCGAGGAGACGCCGGCGGATTCTCGTAAAACCGTGGTTGTCCGCGACGGCGCTCAGGGCAGAATCGAGCCACGTGTCCACGGACACCGCACTGGAAGCACACAGGTGCCTCACGCAAATCACGAAACCTTCCACTAGGCTCTGTGTATTCGTGATGATCGTCCCACGATGACGCCATGGTACGTGGTTGGTTGAAGGCGTGCTGCGGGCCATCACGACGATGTAAGTCGTAGGTTGGTCGTTCCGGTGCTCGTGATCGAGGCGCATCGTCATGCCCCGTGGCATGAACGGACGCACACGTTGCGTCGTAAGGCAAATAGGCATCGCTGACGCGTGGTCTTGTCGCGGCGACAGCTTCACGTCGATCAAGTTCTTCGCGTACGATTTGTCGTATCGTTGACGCGAGATCGCAGGGTGGTATAGGACCGACGTCAACACTCGCAACGGTGGTGACGTTGGCGAGTCTACCAAACTTAGGTGTAATGCGCTTAGCCTTGAGAGTCTCAAACGTGCGACAATGTTTGATTACGTCGGCGACAGACTCCAAGGTGTCCTTTCCTATGAGGAAGTTGTAGACGTCCTCGGCAATCCCTTTCAGAAGATGTCCGACCTTGTCTTCTTCTTTCATGCGAGGGTCTACAGACTTGCACAATTTCAAGATTTCTTCAATGTAAATTGTGCAAGTCTCGCCTGGCACTTGAGCCCGCTGCATCAAAGTCTGCTCAGAGCGCTTCTTCTTCAAAGATGGGTCCCCAAAGCAGCTCTTTACTTCATCCACGAAGTCTTCCCATGTGGCTAGAGTTTCTTCGTGGTTTTCAAACCACACGAGCGCCGTGCCTTCTAGAAACAATGGCACGTTGGTCAGCCGGGTGTCCGAATTCCAATGGTTGTATCGACTCACCCAACTGTAGTGGTTCAGCCACTCTTCAACGTCTTCTCCGACCTTTCCGGCGAAGGTCCGTGGCGCCATGTAATGTTGCCACGTTGCGCCAGACGAAGTCAGCGCGTTGTCACCGTTAGGAACCGTGTCCATTGGAAGCGGTGGTAGTCCGGCCAGGCGGCGGCTTCGGCGTATTTTCAGATGTTGCGCTTCCGTGGTCGTTCGTCCTGGACTTCTCTTCGTTACCCAGCACCTCGACCAATACTGTTACGGAGAGATGCGTTTATTAATGAAATGATGGATGCGAGAGGCCTAGGGACCGATGATGTCACAGTCCGAACTCACGTCGTCTTCCTTCACTTTCAATCGTCCTCCCGTATCGTAGCAATATGTTGTTGCTAGCTTTATACCTTTAGCTCGAAAGAACGATTGGATCTGCTGACTATTTTAATACCCTTCTGATGGACAACTAAACATGATAAACTATCTGGAGGTACAAAAACCTCATTTTGCTTTTGTTTATGATTATTTTCTTTCCCTTTCTTGTTGCAATGATGTAGCGGCGCACATATATGCCCAGAAAGTTAGCTTGACAGACTCGCTAAACTGATTGATTCATTTAAACACCCGGGAAGATAGGTCACAGTCTGGAACAGTTTGACCACCAGTTCCTTAACGGGCTCTGAAATATGAGCCCGCTCTCGTGTTTTGAATTCTGCTGCCACCAATCTGCAAAAAACGAACCCGCTACGGCTCGCGCTCCGCAGCAGCTGAAGTCTTCTCCGAGCAGTCGCGGTGGTTAACTCCGCGAAACTGACTTATCCTAGCACATAGCTTAACTTTCAACTCGATTTTCCGGGATAGAGGAAAGAAAGGAGCGCTCAGGCGCCGATCCAATTATCTTTCGTACGGAACGCGTCCACTCCAGCTTTGCATCCCTGCGCCGCGCACATAGCATAGTCCCGTATACTTCGTGAACCGTATCCAACTCATAAAAGGATATGGTAGCCTAATGTTCACACCGATGCGTACATCGCTTACGAGATTCAGCGCTGGCTTCTCTGTTTCATTTTTATCTTACTTTTCATTTTCGCTCTAAGGAAACTTATAATGCTGCTCGATTATGCGAACCGCGTCGGCACAGAGGCCGCCACGCCTTTCCTTGCAAGCGGCAGTCTTTGCGAGCGCTGCACGCAACTGCAGAAACGGGGCTCGCTCGTGAAGTCAGGAGAGCGGATGCAAATGAGATTCAGCACGGCGCTGGGCCACGCACAGGCATAGCGGCGCGGACGAAGGAAGCTCACCCCGCCCCACGCGGAACCCGTCCGATGAGAGCGCGCTCGTTACACGATATCCTCCACAGGCCAAAACTTTTCACTGCGTTTCACCGCTACACACGTGAACGTAGTGAAGTAAGGGGAGGGGGGGGGGGGGGGGGGGGGGGGGGGGCTCTGGACTGCAGCCGGCGCGCCGATCACTCTCTTTGTGCCGGAGTGGATGGTGCGGCGGGGCGTTGGCCCGGAGTCCTGCCGTAGACTCCACAACGAAGTATGCAACGGAAGCGGAACGGGAAGTTGAGCCCTGCTGCGGATTCACTTCCGGTTTGCGCACTTTGATTGGCCCCGAGCCAACAGGCGAGGTGCGCTTTCGGCGATAGCCGTGCATCTCTCGCAGGCTGACCCATGCCCGTGTTTTTGGGCGCTGCCTTTGTTGACTGGAGGGCCGCGCGCGGAACTCCCCTTGCGGTTTGATAAATTGCGCGCGCTCCTTCCGTGGCCAGCAGCTGGCGTGCGTCTCCAGCCAATTTTGAAAGGTATATTGTATGCTGCAGCGGAGGAGCGCATGAGCCGGGCCGTGATGTCGCGGGTATTGCTGAGGGAAATGAATAACAGGCTGGCTGCGGCTTATGTCTTTTTTTCAAAAAGAACAAAAAACTAAAGAGAAGAATGAAGAAGTTACAGCAATGCTGAGCGTCGCAGTATTGTTGGTGCCTGGTTTTCATCCGGCATCCTTTAGCATAGGAATTCAAGGCCATTGTGTCAGGTAAGACCTGCAACAACACACAGGCTTGACAAGACAGGGCAAACAAGGTCAAATGAGTAAAAGTGACAAACTTGCGGGTGGCAGTTGCATGGATTGTCGCAAAGTGGTTCTGTTCTGTGTCTGGGCAAAACAAGTTCTATCTGTTGTTCGGACCAACTCTGCGCGCGCCATATAGATGTCCATGATAACCGGCAAACTAATTTTTCTTAAGAAATATTAGACACATGTCCGTAACAAATAACAAAACGAGGACAATGGAGAACCCATTCGGGTCGCACAATGTGCGTCCTCGCTTTTGTGTCCTTGTCTCGCTGCGCATTCATCTCTGGTCTTGCAGTCTTCTGCGGCTATGTGTGAGGACACTGGGCAAAAAAAAAAAAAAAAGGGAGGGGTGGAACGATGCGCTTTGTTAATCTCCCAAATTGCTTCGTAAGAGAGAGAGAAAAAAAATTATTTAGACCATAGAGATCGTTGATCTTGAGGACGAGTGGGTGGTGCCCTCATTCCAGGACTCCACTGGCCATGGCTGCTCGACGTACTTGCTGGACGAGAGCTTCTTGTCCCGCCAGGGTATCACCGGTCAGCTGTACCTCCCACCGCTCAAATGACGTGTTAGGCGTCTTTAAATGTTCAGGTTTGCCCCCGCACCCCCACGAGATGTGAAAGAGTGTAGGGCGTGTGTCGCCGCACCAGGGGCAGATGCCGCGATATGTTTGTGGGTATATTTTGCTGTATCTGTGTAGGTTTGGGAATGTGTTTGTTTGGATAAGTCTGAGGGCTATTGCCTCTTCAGTGCTGAGCTTTTTGTGGCAATTCGCCCCTCTTCGGTGGAGCGAAGACTGCCATACTCCAGCCTAGCTCACTGACCTCCCTGCCTTTCTTATACGAACCTTCCCACCACAAAGTCAGAGGTGTGAACGTGCATGGGCCACTGTGCATGGCCTCTATTTGGCCAACGATTGCAAACAACGACGCCAGTCTCTCGTACGGTGATGCAAACCGCCTCAAATGTCCTACCTACTTAATTATTCCCGCTAGAAGCAAACGGGATATGTTTTTAGTTGGTGATTGCAAGTTATAGTGAAGTACTTCTACCGGTTCGGTGAAGCCTCCCGTCTGATGCCTCCTGTGTGTTGTATCTGCCTCCGAGATGTGTAATCAAGCAAAATTTTAGTTACATTAGCAAGCTGTATTTAGTTTTTTGACTGGTTCATATAATCTTGTCTGAAGTCTCTTGTGTTTCATGTGTTATCATGCTAAAGAGAGAAAGGGAGTGTCGGAAAAAATTGGGTGTGGCTTTACTCAGTTATCCCTGGGTGTGCATAGCGAGAGGTACGGTTAATCTTATGGTTTAGCTTGGTTCTCTCTACGGTTACATCTTTATCGTTTAGCTTCGTACGTCTGAGTGTTTAGGTTTGGTTGTTACCTCTCGTTAAGTTATGGTTACATTAAGGACTAGACATTTTTAAAGTGTAACACATTTATTTTGAAAGTCTTCATCTTGTTGTTTCTCAATTTCCACAAAGGCGGCCCGATGGTCGGTGAGGCGGGAGGATAAGGAGTTGTCGTCCAGTGACTTGAACACGTTTCGGGTGCTATCCTCATCTGAATCCACTCGCCTGGCCGCTTCGTACTTACGACGCTTCTCGAGGCGTGCGGCTCGTTCTTACTCCATCTCCTCGGCTCGCTGCCTCCTCTTGGTTTCGATCCGACAACGAAGCCTGGCTTCTTTCAGTCTCTCCGACTCACTTTCCATATCTGCCGACGAATCCCACCGAACTGCCCCTTCTATATATATGATGCAACGCCGGCTCCTCCTCGGTTGCAACGCGGTTTCACCGGCTTCCCCTCTGACGTCATGCCAGATGCAAGCGGCGAACGCTTGCAACACAACTGCGGAGGCGGCCGCGCGTCGGCGCGCCGTGATAACTCGAGCAGACGACGCCAGCTGGCGCGGTGAGCGGCGCTGCCAGCTGCGGCGGTTGCTAGGCAACGGCTCAGCTCGCGGTGCGGCCACCGACCACAGCGAAACGGCGAGAATGCGGCCGGTGTAGCTCTCGTTACAAAAAATGCAAATATGTGCCCCAAAATCTCAGAGGAAATATTCCATTCGATGAGTGCATATTGGAGGGAGCCGCAATACCTCGCCGTAGCAAACACAGTGAGAGAACGCCCCGCTGTTAAAATAAGCATTTTCATGAGTGGCATGATCTGATGCATAAGAAGGCATAGGGTGCTCGTTCACGACCGTGGCAATGGCGTGGTCAGGCGTAATCACGTAAACTTAGGCGTTATCACGTAAACTTAGGCGTAATCACGTAAACTTCGCAACACCCGCGACCACGCGCTGCTGTCAACTAGTCACGTTCCGCGTTTTACCTTCGGCATGTATAGTGGCGGTACACAGGATATTGTAATTGAGGTAGGCTGTTTAGTGCTAAGCAACAGCACGAGATCTGTTCACCTTAGCACTCTTTCAGCTATATACTGTAAGCGCCGGCGCCTGATGTATACGGGGTTATCACCAGACGCCATCTTCCTGTTTTGTTCAGTCGATCTTGGCATCTTCCGCTTTTTCCATAGAAATCAGGAAAACAACAAACAAACAAACAAACAAACAAACAAACAAACAAACAAACAAACAAACAAACAAACAAACAAACAAACAAACAAACAAACAAACAAACAAACAAACAAACAAACAAACAAACAAACAAACAAACAAACAAACAAACAAACAAACAACAACAAACAGAATAATGATTGAACACAACGCAATGAAACGAAAACTTAACGAAACACTATTAACAGCCGGCTGACAAGCCAAAAGCCCGGCGCGCCAGCGACGTGCATTGTTTGTAAATTTCTTACATTCGGGCTGAATGGGCATGCTGCGCGTAGGCGTGACGTAGTATTCGAGTGTTGAACACAATGCTTGAATAGGCACTTGCCCAAAGGAAGCGGCTGAGAGCTCGAGCCGCCCGAGGCTGGAGTGAATGGAAGGAGCGAATAATCGTAGCGAGGCTATGTGCCCGTTCCTAGCGGCGTCGGCACTCTTGCAGGAAGTACGTGCCTTGCATTGGAAAATCATGGCGGCGGTTTGAGTATATAGCTGGATTCCCGTGATCAGAAAGGCCTGCGTACACTCGGGAATACAGGTGACGCGGTGCTGGTCACTTCCTTTTCTTATTTGCTGGAAATCTTACTCACCTGAATCTTCGTTGTCACACGAAGCCTTGGGCACGAGAGGAAAGTCGGGCGAGCAGAGGGGAACGACAGTTTGATGACACGTAATCGCTTTATGCTGAAGCCATTTCGTGCAGCGCGTGGACACGTGCGAGCCGTTGTCAGCACGTGCATTACCGTCAGGTTGATTAATAATGGACGAACCCTCAGTCCCAACTCGGGGCTGATTCACACCCTCCTTCGGCGACCGTTAATCAATTCAAATATCCACTTTCCGTCACTTGTTTGGATCGTAAGGTTACGAGCGTTATACAAAGCCCAACGAATCTGACGCTAAGATGCTTTCGTAATCCGTTCCCTAAATTGTGCGCCGCGAAGCTTGCAGAACTTAGCGGCCATCGCACGGTATAAGCGCTCTATTTTCGAGAACATTAATGCGTGTGCTTAGCTCGAATTACCGTGAGACCCGACTGCGAGCTGTTATTCATTAACGGAAACTCCGCTAATACGTGCCTCGCTGACACGCTTTCCCTGTTTTGAAATCGCGGGAAGCCCGTCCTGGCTGAATATCTATTGATTTCGCTTTCAAAATAACGTATTAGAAGCGATTTACTGGGTCAAGTTAACATATCTGTCGTTAGTCTACTGCTTAATATTGTTTGTATAGCTGGTCGCCGCACAAGGAGCGCTCTCGACTCGTGCTCATTATGTTGGTACGTACCTCGCCTGCGTATACGGTTACGTAAGGAGACGACACTGAAAAGTGTGCAAGACACAAGTAAAACTATGTATAAGTTTCACTGGTAGGGCGATTCATGGACCAATCTTCCCATTCACTTTTTTTTTCATTTTTTGTCGCGACTAATATCGAAGAGATTAGTCGTAGTCGATTGAAGCCATGTGAGTGAAATGCGACAAGTGCACCCTCCTAAACCTGTTCGTGCATGCGTCCCAAGACGCATATAAAAAGAATACGAAGTGCAGGCTGGTATATCAAACGCACGATTTGCTACCCTATACACAGAAATGGTCCACCGGTTGGACCATTAGAGTTACAGAATGGATACCAAGAGAAAGGAAGCACAGTCGAAGACGGCAGAAAACTAGGTGGAGTGATGAAGTTAGGAAATTCGCAGGCGCAAATTGGAATCAACTAGCGCAAGACAGGGGTAATTGGAGATCGCAGGGAGAGGCCTTCGTCCTGCAGGGGACATAAATATAGGCTGCTGCTGCTGCTGCTGCTGCTGCTGCTGCTGCTGATGATGATGATGATGATGATGATGATGATGACACAGAAATGGAGTTAGAGAAGGGAAGCGCAGTCGAGGATGGCAGAAAACTAGGTGGAGTGATGAAGTTAGAAAATTTGCAGGCGCAAGTTGGAATCAGGTAGCGCAAGACAGGGTAATTGGAGATAGCTTCGTCCTTCGTCCTGCAGTGGACACAAATATAATCTGATGATGATGATGATGATGGTGATGATGATGATGATGACACAAAAATGAGTTCCATGGTTTTAAGAGGTAGGAAAAAGATACTTTACACTGCTCGCACGCTCGAACGTACTGAGTACAATAGCAATCGGCCTCTGGGACCAGTTGGCCTGCAGAAACGTTCGTGTAGATTTCTGTGCCAGCGGGGTGCGTGATCGTGGCTGCGCTATTCTGGAATACTGCTTGCAGGGCGCCTACGCCCTCTGTGATTCGTTCAAAACGCAATGAGGGCAGTATATGATAGCATGGCGGAATTTCACAGTGTTCAGAGTTGGACCCATCATTCTAAACGTCTTTGTTTTCTGCAAATGTCCTCGAGTTGATCACGTGCCTGCCCGGCCCGTGAAGACGTGTAGCGTTAAAAAATTACTAAACCAATTTCCTTTTATCATTATCGACAAGTGCGCCCAGTGCCTCCCACGAGGATATGGCAATAGAAAAAAAAAAAAAGGGGGGGGATATACGGTGACAAAATTTTCTACGAGAGAAACAAAATGAAAGAAAGAAAAGGTGATTAACCAGAGTAGCGTACGGCTGGCTACGTCCTACCACCAGGGTTGTCAAAGTGACAGAGAGAAGAGTCAGAGGGAGAAAATGTGGGATATTTCACGTACAAGAAACCGCACAGCAGATTCAATGGCGCTCACACAGGCCAGTCGATCACGGGAGACACAGCAGTGCCTTCAGAGCCTCAGCAGTGCCTTTTGAGCCGAAGTCGACATTCAAGTATAGGGCGATCATCTCGCTCGGTCATTTCTTTAACTGTTCCCCGTGCAAACGAGAGTGGCTTATGTCTGAAGGCATTCCATACAGGCTTCCTAATTGTATTTCTATAGAGTAAGTGATCGTGTGGCCGCTACTTCTCAGCTTCCACACTACTGCACGTTATTATTGGCGCAAAGGAAAGAGAAAGGGGTGGGTGTGGAGGTGAGCAATCAGTGGAGGAGCAACAACCACACTGCCGTGATTCGGTCGCCCCGTCTATTGGAAGCGGGTGAACGTGCCTGACTGGCGCAACCGCGCGACTCAATCGTGGGCTGCAATTAAGGCGGCCAGAGTCCCAGCGCGGATACTCGTCTACCTCTGATTCACGTGGCGACGCGAACCCGACCCGAGTGCTTCCAACTCCCGGCGCTGTGTCCTCGAACGGAAAGAGCGCTATTTACGAGCGCGCGGCAATCTCAGCGACAACGGGGTAATGGGCTAATATAATTATTATTATTATAAATATATAACTGGTGCGTAATATAATTGCTGAACTGTGGTTGGGGTTGTCGAACTGTATCTGCCTTTTGCTCCTCCTCCCCTCTATGGCCCCTGTCGGCTGCTTCGATCACAGAATCGCCGAGGCACAAAACCGCTCTCAAACGCCCGCTGAAGGCGGATTAGAAGGTACGCGAAAATAACGAGTGGGGAAGCCTGCAGAAATTAAAGTGTTGAGGTAATACGCGAATGCATACGTACAACTGCGTGCGGAGAAAATTCCCCTGGATATTACGGTATATCTCCTCTACGAGCTCGGATTCTTACAGCAATGTAGTACAGCTCTGCTACAATTTAGCGATTTCTTTCGCTCGATTCTATTCATTCCTTATCATCCACGGCTCAGGAATCGTCAGATCTTGCTAAAATTGTAGGCGAGGCGTCGCTCGGACCATTGTCAGAACGCGAAAAGGAAAATAATTGGAATAGAGTGATTAAGTCATCCCGCGGCCACACTCGCAAATATTCCTAGTTTCAGCATGCGCTCAAACATTCGTATCCATTCCTTCGTCTGGTAATGAGTGTCGGTCAAGTCCTCAGCGTCCCTCCTGGCAATCGCCATCCTGCATTTTGAATTGTGAGGATTGAAAAATTGAAGGACGCTTAAGCTTCGCTTTTAAGAGTGGAACGCGATAGCATTCAAAGATCCCTGACTGCTTCTCACGCTTCCCGACAACTGCAGCTTAAGCAACCGTAATGGTTACCGGGAAACACTGGCGGCGAACGCTATGCACGAAGGCGAGCTTTCTGGTAGAAACGCGGCCTCTTGCGTGAGGTGATACCGGAGATATTGCACAGCCGCGCAAAAAAAAAAAGCATAATATTTAGGTTTCCGTTTTTGTTTCGTACTTTCAATATTTCAGTCTGAGAAGATTTAACATAAAAGGCATGCGCTGTGGGTGTTTTGTTTCATGACATTTGTTTGTGGATTGTCATTCTCAAAGTTCCTAGGAATAGCTTTGCCAAGAATGCAAGGCAAGGTATGAGCAACATTAATGATAGAACAGTGTGGCAATATAACTCACATATACCGCATGTCATATAAGGCGTGGCATATACATGTACCTAAATATATTCGGAGGGCCTGCGTGGTTGGGGATGATTTTCTCCGCCACCCGCCGACATCGCACGCCGACGCCGGTTGCCGACGGCGGATTTTCTGCGACGCGGCACACTTAACGCTATCGAGTTAAAAAGAGTTCTAACTATTAAAATAAGTGAGCGCAAGAGGCTTGCGTTCCGTTTGCGTACGCAAGCCGCTCGGATCCCAGCAAAACACAAGCAGACTATGGGTTCTTGCTATGCAAGTCGCTTACGCTCCCCATAATCTAGAGCTCTCTAACGTCCCGAAACTGATTACTCTTTTCTTATGCGCGTATACGCGAAAGATCCATGAAATGTATAAGTACTAGCGTTTTAGTTACAATTGTTCTAAAGCAACAAAATGTTAAGTTTGATGCACTGGTGTTCGGCGATGAATCAAGTTCTTCGAAACATCTGGATTTGAGGACTTGCCTCGCGCGAGTTTTACTGTTGTATTACCATATCTGTTTTTTTTTTCCCACTTTGTGTATTTGTACGTGCCTTTTTTGTATTTATGCATGACCCACTCCTGCTTAAGGCCTCACGTGAGAGGCCGGCAGTATAACTGAAATAAATAAATAAATAAATAAATAAATAAATAAATAAATAAATAAATAAATAAATAAATAAATAAATAAATAAATAAATAAATAAATAAATAAATAAATGCGCAGTGGGTTATGGGGAGACGCTGTAGCGGAGGACTCGGCAATAATTTTTCCGCCTCAGCGCGCAGCTAAATGCAAGTACACGGGAATGCTATGGATTTAGGCCCCATCGAAATGCGGCCGCCGCGTGCGGGAGTCGAACCGGTGACCTCGTGTGCAGCAACGGAACGCCAAAGCCACGGAGTGACCGCGTCGAAGCCATTCCTCACTTTTCAAGCGCGTCCTTTGGCCTTTGTGGCTGTCCCGCGTGGCCCGGCGCGGATACAGCGAGAGAGCGCGTCGCTGCGTCGCGTCACGCCCAGCGATAAGTGTCGCCGGTCTGCGCGCGTGTGCGCGAGGTTGTCGTCCGCGCGCGCGTAGTACCGCTACCATGGCGCGGGGCCGTCCCGGCGATGACCAGCGCGCCGCTAGCGGGGGAGGAGGAACACCCTCGACGAACGGGGGCTCCGCGAAGGTTTGCGGAAGCGCCTAATAAAAGCTGCGGACGTCGATGCCCCCACTATACAGTGTATACTATCCCCAAGGAGGTGTAAACCTAGTTCTCGAGTTTTAAACGCCACCCGACCACACTTGCGAGACTTGCATTTTGTGGCGAAAGAACGTCGGTATCTCTTCTTGTGTGAATAAGAGGTTATTCAAACGTGTATGCTCTGTGACCGCACGTTGGAATAACCGTACAATCTGAGAAGTACGAATAACAGTATACCGTAATATCCCGAGTCATTCCCCATCCTCGAGTGATTGCCACCCGCCTTTTAGGCAAAAAAAAAAAAAAAGAAAAAAAAAAAACGATCATGTCCAAAACATCGAGTCATCGCCCACTCCTAGAGGACGTAAACCGTGGGCCTCGCAATTTGCGAAAAATTCGTACTGCATTCGCTTTTGGTCACCGGCTGATCTCAGTCACGACTTCGAATTGTTCTCTCCTGGAGCTGCCCGCGCGCGACGCAAGCAATAGATGTCGCGGACAGTAAAACATTGTTTTATAAGTCTTGAGAGCAAGATAACATCCCGTGATAAAATTTGAGTGTATCTCTTGTCAAACCACGCTAGATGCATAAAAAAAAAAGCATTTTCCCAGCTTTTTTTTTTTCTTTTTTTTTTGTCCTGAGGCATGGCCCACCCAACTTTTCTATGAATTTCAGGTGGCGGGGGTGGGTATAGGGGGGGAGGGGGAGTCGATGACTTGGGATATTACAGTACGTTAGCCTGAGCGACCCGACCACACAACAGTGAAAAGCGAGAAAAAATGTTTACGCTGGTAGACTGCAACTCATAAAATCATCTATGCTTGTATGATAACCTATGTTGAAAGCCCAGCGCTGTCATTATCGTCCCACGGGACGTGTCCAAAATAGTTTTCCCCTAGATGGGTAACGCGGATGGCGTCCAAACTTTTCGGCTTCTTCTTTACCATCCGGTCGTCTATTGGGCTCCGAGGACTTTCCAGCGAAGAGGGACCTGCCTCATAAACGTTCCGAGAAGAGGCAGCGTGCCGTTCTCTCGCCATCGCTCGGGCCCCACCTCCCGGACCCGGTCGACCGACGGCGAGTCGCCTCTCGAGTTTCTCGCCCGCCTTCCACGAAGAACAAGGCCCGTGGCGGCGAACGTGCGCCGAATACGCACGCACCCGGCGTCCGATTTTCGCCACAATCCAATCCTGTACACGGCTATGTTTTCTATAGTTATTGTTTCCTCTCGTGCCCATACATACGGGGCACGTTTGATTTCCTGAAGCGTGCTCGAATGGTGCTCAGTTTCCAGTTTTACTGCGTAGAACAGTGAGATAAAAGATTTTCTCCGCGCAGTTTATAGAGCAGAGATTTCCCCTCCAACTCACCCGTTCCTAATGGCGCCAGTTAATCCGCCTCGCGTTTGACAGTGTCCGTTCAAAGTTGGATAAATGCTTTGTGAATTAATGCGCGCTCGTTTCGTAACGTAATACACAATCGCGGGCCTGTGCGCTCCTCGCAAGTGTGACTGGACGCAGTTTCGCCAGTCAGCCGCCAGTACGCAGATATCTACAGTCTCGGTTTCGCAAAAGTGGTTCTCGCTGCTGGCATATAGTCTCCTGGGTTATGTGGAGAGGTTCACCTAGCCAAAGGAAATTACGTACCCTCTGTTTTTGAGAGAGAAAAAAGAAAAGAAAACACTAGATAGATAGATAGATAGATAGATAGATAGATAGATAGATAGATAGATAGATAGATAGATAGATAGATAGATAGATAGATAGATAGATAGATAGATAGATAGATAGATAGATAGATAGATAGATAGATAGATAGATAGATAGATAGATGAACTTTTAGCGAAAGTTAGCTACTGTCGGGGAGCCGGTACATATAGGCGCGTGTCTTTCAGGTTTGTTTTCTAGCTATAGGATAAACCAATACCGTATAGTGCATAGTGCAAAACGACGATGGTACGAACGACAGAGCACAGCATCGCCATCATCGTTATGCGAACGTGTTCGTCTACGAACGCAGTTAATCTCCACGACCAGTTTTTACGCGTTTTTTTTTTTTTTTTTTTTCCCGAGAAGCGCTCTGCACGACGACCGATTCGTTCGAGAAAACGAATGGATCTTTGGGGACGCGCTCGGGTCGCCCGGGCTCGTGCGGCTCACCGTTGCGCCACTCGCGCCATCGCTCGGTCCGGCTGACTGTATCGAAATTAATGAGCGAGACGGAGAGGGCGCGTCGCGGAGCGAGTGCTCGCTCCGTGGAGCAGTGATCTCTGGCCTTTGGTGTGTGCATGGTGAGCGCGTTTGTCGGCCCCGTCGTCGTCGACGCCTGGGGTGCGACAGTCGCGGCGAAAGTCAAGGTCGCAACTGCAGCCGAGTCCCGGCAAGGGGGAGACATCGACCCGTCTGGGTCGGCGCGCCAGCACGCCCAACGGACCGGTGATCAGGCGCCCTCCCCGACACCGTCACGCAACCACGAGGCTTCTCCATCTGCGGCGCAACCTCGAGTCGCACGTTTGCTTGAGGCCCTTTCTTTTTGACAGCTGTCGGTGTTATGGATTCTTTTCTGCTCGCGGTGTGATTGTCCGTACGCCGTGCCAAGAAACGATCATCATTACGCCCAATGCCATTGCTAGATTGCAATTAGCAGCGAGAACAGACTTCGTAGTTATGATCGACGTACCTGCTGTAGGTCATACATAGGCCGGACGGGCCGTAGTATTAATGATAGATTACGCGAACATGAGGACTCGATGAAGGCCGTGCCTTGCGCGTAGCCACTTGTCTAGCCTCGTGCGCGAGTGTAGATGCGTTCCAGACTTCGACCGATGCATGAGGATGAAAAGATATTGGGAACAAAGAACGCGCGAGATTTTACGAATCATTTGCTTTCCACAAGTACGGCGAACCCAGCGTCAGGGAGCCCACCGTGTCTGCTCAAAAAAGAGCTGTCATATCTTGAATAAGATCTATAAACGTGTCCTCTCTTGAAGTTGGTGATGTCTACATATGTAGCGTCTTACCATGAACAAACAATACGGTTGCTGTTACAAATCGTCCAAATCACCACACTTTCGTCTTCTCTTGCATCGCTCAAAAGCGCCGCTTCATCACCCAACAATACACCAAACCTGTACTTCTCTTATGTCATGGCACGATAAAGTTTGCGTGATGTAGGAAGAACGCACCCCGTAAATTCAGAGAAACCATTCACTTGCTGTGTTTCACTTTATATTTGTGCACTCCCCCCCCCCCCCCCCCCCCCCTCTCTACTTATGACCACCCGTGCGGGTCGTTTCACATTTCAGGAATCACTTATTATCCTCGGAAAGTGCTTGTTAAAAATTGAAACTCAGGTCAGCTTCAAGGAGGTCGGAATTGCATGATGGCAATTTCGTTTGTTATAAGCATTTATTTGAAGTAGACTGATCGAACCGCTTGCACCTGGGTGATTGCTTGCTCGATCGTGCGATCTCGTTTCTAAATCAGGCACGCTTGGTCTAATGTCTACCTAGCTTGGTCTAATGTTTCGGTCCAACGCATCTTTCATGATGCGTTAGGCATTACAGATTGGCACAGTTCGCGGGCCACGCTGCTATGCCAAAGTCGCCCAGACATGATAAGCGCCCAGACATGGTCGGAATCAGGGTATAACGGAAAAAGTGGCGCTTATCCCTGCGGCTGCTTGCCTTCGCGCAGCGTGGCTCGCAGGCTTAGCAGTTGGGAGCGTGCAGAGGCAGCATAGTAAACCGCTCCTCCACCCAGGGAACGGCCCGTCGTCGCCGAGTCTGCGCATATCGCAGAGAGAGCGCGCGTCCTTTTAGGCGGGCGGCCTGGTGTTCGTCGGCTGGCAACGGGGCAAGCAGGAAGCCTGACAGGACGCATGTACACAAACACCCGTCAGGGTCAGGGTTAACGCTGCGCTGCGTGTATTCGTGAACTTCCTTTTCTTCTTTTTTTCTTGGTTTCTTGCGACGTAAGCATTCGCGGACCACGCCTGCATGTTTATGTGCGTGTCGTCGGCGCAACTTGTTCCTTCCAGGACGCCTGTGCGGCGTGCTGTCGGTTTGCACGCATATAACACTGAGTTGAACATGCAGCGTCTACGACGGAGAGCTTATCGTTCTGAAGTGGCGCTCAAGATCACTCAATCAGTGAAACCCTGCTGAGAGCGGAGATGTTTTACAGACGCAGTTGTTCATACATAGTTACCCACTCGTTTGCACCGATTATAGCTATTTTATTATTTCTGAAGGTATATACCGATGCTGTTTACGATCAGCTTATTCAATTGTATCATGGTCGACTGCCGACTACAGTCGTGCAGTCACTGTCTACGCCGCCATCAACCTCTGCTGCCGATATATCCTGTCTGGAGCTACTGCGTTTTTTGGGTGATCGTGAGAGCTGATGGGAAGCTCTAAGGCCTTAATATTTATGATAGTAGAACAACGCAGTTCTCGCCCTTACAAAAAAAAAAAAAGCTGGAAAAAATTAACAAAAGGAAATTGTGTCGTTGTTTAAAAGAGCTCGCAACGTATAACAAATACGCCCAGAAAGACTTTGTACTAGGCCAGCGGTGAGGCATATAACAAAGGCTTTAACGACCCGTGTCTCAGCGGACGGGCTGGAGGCGCGAAGACTTGGTTTAATTCAAATGAGGTGCTGCGGGCTGCTCAATTTGAACGCTGTGAGACAACTGATGATGGCAGTTGTTAATTAGAGTACCCAGGTGATGACGGCGATAATAATGACCATGTCTGACACAATGCTGTGACGAGAAGACCAACGATGATGATGATGATGATGATGATGATGCTTGCTGCTACAACACAACAGCGACTTCGCCAGCGGAGGGGATTTTCAACTTTCGTTTCGGCTCGTATGCCGCCCATCATACATTCGTAACGTTTTAGGAAAGCACACACCGAGGCGTTCCGGCTGCTAGACTTTTTCTCCTTTTCTGAAGAAACTATAGGGGTTTTCTGCCGTAAGCGTACACGTATTTACCTTGGCTCGCGCTGCGCTTACCGGGACTCCTTGCGCTGCGAGCGCGCTCGATGGAGTCCCGAGCTGTCGGTGACAAGCCTATCGAGGCCGAGCGGTGAGCCGACGGCATCTTGGCCCACACGCCGAGGAGCCGCACGCGCTGTCAACAGCACCTGCAGCAAAGTGAAAACCGGCAATGTAGGAAGATATCGAAGCACGAACAAAGCAAAAGCGACGCACACACGCACGGAGAAAGACCGACAGCGACAAGCAAGAGAAAATCGGGAAGCAGTGGCACGGGCGACTTCCTAACGCGATTAGCTTCGCTCACGGCCACGTCTGGAGCCGGCCTCTATCGTCCACTCTTCTCTACGGATTCCCTCTCGACACGCAATGCTCAACTGGAAGCGGGTCGCGCTGCTCTTTTCGTCTTTACCTGCAACGGAGCTTTCTTTGATCTCGTTTGCGCTGCCTGATCGCGACGACACTGAATGGACGGAGGGCGAGCCATCCTTTTTTCTTTGTTAGCGCAGAAACGTTTTCCTCCTCCTCCTCCTCCTCCTCCTCCTCCTCCTCATCTTCCTCCTGTTATCTTCTCCGTAATAGTCTCTCAGCAGGCTCCTATAAAAATCTGGAATGTAACTTGCGTCCGCAGTGGCGCAGAGCTAGCTGAATCAGTGAGCTTATTTAAAGTGAGTTTTCTCACTTTCACGTACACAGAGAGAACGTCAGCGCTAACGGCCGGAACTGTGTGACATTACGTGTCATGGTGCCCATTAACTATGTACGTAAGGCTAGCTACCATCAAATAATATCGCTTCCATATAATTGGCACTGTGTTGCCAAATCTTTCACCCAGTAAAATCTGCCTGCGCTAGCTGTTCTTTCGAGAATCCCGATAGATGAAACAAGCGGCTTTGGTGAGGTGACTCATTTTTGCCCGGACAGGTTTCGGCCGGAAGCAGCTGATGTTCACGGCTGGGTGGGGTGTGCCAAGGCTTGGCAGAGAGCAAGACTGCCTCTTTTCTGCGTCTATCAATACAGTCGGTCGCGCTACTTTCACGTATCCGCACTTACCAACTTGCTCGTTTTTTCGTCTTATAGTCAAGGAACAAAAAAAAAAAAAAAAAAAAAAAAAAAAAAAAAAAAAAAAAAACAGGCGTGTTTCGGGCGCCCCCTGAAAGAGATTAGCCCGGCACGCTCGCAAGTCATTCCTAGATCGCATTTGTTCCGGCGGCTTCCTTTAAATTTCTTCTGACTCGCTGCTCGTCGCGGGAGCCGCATGCACAACCACCGGATGCAACGCAGCGCTGAAGCGAGACATGCATGCTATGGCGTTGAGCAGGCGTCGATGCGACATGCTTATTCCTTGATCTATGCCCGTCAGAATCACTCCGGCGTTCGAAAAGTAAGGGCCACGCAGAAATAGTTAAGTATCTTTGCAAATACTATAAAAAATAGTCCCCGTACACTGGAGGTAGATAACTTCACTGTGATATATGCAATGGTTTAGTAAGCAACTTGCAGGTAATGTTGTGGCCTTTGTAAGAGTGTGACGATAACTAACCCCCATCCTTTTTTTTTTTCGGTCAGCTTGTTGGGCATACAAGGGTAGAATCTCGTTTGAGTGTAAATGTTTATTACAGCGTGATTTACACTACCCATGATGCCGTGTATACTTCTCTTACACCAGCGCGCAACTTCAGAGCATTCTGGCGGTTTTACATGAACTAGACCTTTGTGCGACTTGTTCTCAAAGACGATGTAGGAATCACTTGGAGTAACCGGAAATCGGCAACGCCTCAACCTGCGCTTTACAACATGCAATTTAAACAGGAACAAGTATAACAGGACAGGACAAAGCGTAATAACAAATAAAAACGAACACTTCATAAGAGAACGTAACGGTTCAGAGCACAAGTGAATTAGCCGTATTGAACGAAGCGAAACTGAGCCGAACACAAAAGAACACAGCACATCAGGGCAGAACTGTGCCGACATTAAAACTTGATGCCGTGAATCCAGGCTGGGAACTCGAGGCTCAGCTCAACGACTTGTTGGTATACAGCTGAACACATTGTTCCCTTGCTTAATACAACGGCTTTCTTTCTTTCTTCTTTCTTTCTTTCTTTCTTTTCTTTCTTTCTTTCTTTCTTCTTCTCTTTCCTTTCTTTCTTTCTTCGTTTCTTTCTTTCTTTCTTTCTTTCTGTTAGTAGTCGGGGGCGCAGTGTCCTTCCTCTTCACTTTGCCCTTCTTCATTTTAGCTTCTGTTACCTGTGGTGCCGCGTTTTCCGTCCCAGTTTCTCGAATCGCCGCTCCAAACCAAAGGAGAAACCCATGAAAGACACTGAGAGAACGCCCGGGTCCTCTGCTAAAGACAGCTGGATTCAATTGAGACCAGCGGCGGCGTATCATTCTATCACCAACTAGGTTCTACCTAATTGCTTCTGTAAGAGAGGCTCGATGTATAATGTATATGCGTCTTTAGCGACCATTAAGACAAGCACGTGAGAATTCTTGCATACATCTGCGGTTGGCGGTTTTGCGTACAGCGCAGGCGCACGCAGAATTTTAATTTGAAGCGTCAGAGGAAAGCGTACCACATCGTTAACACTTGGCGCATGGCGAGCGGGTCTTATGCAGAAAAAGGAACAATCGTTAATGGTCAAAGTACGGATCAGGACAACCAAAAATGAATGAGGCTGACGCCTCAAAGCGCTCCGCTTGATTTGACATACACTTACTAACAAGTGCGCGCAGAACCATTTTGATGACTTTTCTCTTCTTATGTTACGTAGCCGAACAGAAGATAATTAGAAAAGGATATGGAAAATTTGTCTTCGCATCCGTAGAAACTGAAATTGGCGTGGGCAACAAAGAGAAAGAACAGGCTAATGAACCGCAGATGGCTTGCTAATGAACGAGAAATTTTCAATTAACGTGTAAAATTACTTTCACTCGCTTGCGGCACCACAGGCGAAGCCAAGGCAGATGCTAAAACTATAGCAATCTTTCAGTGTATACTGCGCAAGTAATGAATGCAAGAAAAAAAATTCACCGACGATTAAGATACTCCCTAATGCGAAATTTGAGAGCAGCTCTATACGTGTTTTCATTCGCTATATATTGGCTGGCGCGGACAATCTGTCTCATGCGGCACGTTGAAACGGAGCGAAGTGTGGCGCGACTGCCTCGCTAATTGGGCGATCGCGAGAGACAGCGCGTGGGTGACACGTATGCGCGATTCACAGCAGCCGCCGCAGACAACCTCCCAGATGACGCGCGCTACTCTGGCGCCATCTCGTAGCGATCGTCGCAGAACACGTCTTGCGCGGCACTACGCTTTTCTTCTCACACTTTCGCCATACCTCCTCCACCGCTTCCGCCTCATGCTTCCGCTCCACCCTCCTCCTTGCGGTCTCTTCACTATCACCACCTTCCATCCCCCGCTGCGCTCCGCGTTCCCTCTTTCATCCTTCGCTGTGCTCGTTCGCTCGTTTCACTTACGACGACAAGGACGCTCGCCGCAGGAACGGGTTCCTAAGAGCTGCGCTTAAGAACAGCATTAGCAGTGCTAAAGCAGTGCACTGTATACTCTCTAGGGGGATCTGTCAAGGGTCTACCCTCACCTTGGCTGGACCGCGAGTTCGCGCGTGTTCGTCTCCTTTACGACAAGGTCTGTCGTAGCTTTGAACGTAGCCTCCAATGTCAGACTTGAATCATACCGTCACATTTCTATGAATTTTGCACTACTAATGCGTTGTTACAATTTCTTAAAGACAACAGGCCTGCACAAGGGACTTTGGCACTGACCATAGTGTTAATGTTATCCTGTGCTGCGAAGAGCTGTGCTCTAGTCTCTCTCTATTTTCTTCTTATCTGTCTACGTCCCGACCCTGTGTGCGGGGCAGCAAACCACACTATATGGCCCTGCTTAAACTCGCTGCCATCCTTCTTCTTTCGTCTCTCTCATGAACCTGTCTGAGAAGCTGCTTCGAATGTGCACCCGAAATCACGGCACGAACAGCGAACTTATTGCACCAAGTTCACACGCGAATTGAACAGGAAGGCAGAGAACTGTGAAATGATCGCAGTTCCTTTCCGTCTAAACACCTGGCAGCCTTCAATGTGGTACGAGAGATACCCATTCGGCGTAAACAGCTGCGCGTAGGCCGCAAGGACGCGCGCTCTTTCCTGCGTCCGCGTCGCATCATACAAATGCGGATAATGCGACAGATGCCTCAAGGCTTGGCAGGCGCTGTGACCGAACTACGCCTTTAGCAAAGCCCTCGATGATGTCTCGAGTTGAAATGCGACAAGAGAAAAGGCTAACATTTTTTCACCTATTGATTGATTAATCGGTCCAATCATTCATTCGGGTGCGATGCCAAGTGCCAGATGCAAATCGCTTCGTATCGCTGCCAATTCTCAGCGCTGAATGTGAGCCCTACGCGTGTGATATGTTAATTAATATTCGGGTCATTTGTTTCATTTCTCAGATCTTTTAACAGTAAAGGATGTGCGGATTGGATGGAGAGGCTTTTTTAGGCTAGGTGAAAAAAAAAAAAAAAAGAATGGAAAAGGGATGCAATTGTGAGCGGCTCCTCGCTTATTATTTTCTCTGCAGCGGCGCACCTCTTCCGTGTCGTCATTTTACTTCTAAACCCGCTCACAGTCATCGCCGCTTTAAGCTGGAGCGAGCCGCTAGTTACGTCTACAGGAATGGTTCACAACAAGCAGCGCCCGATATTCATTCATTTATTTATCATCATGATTCTTAAATGATGGCGAGAAAAATAAGAAAGAATGCACAGATCGCCGTGCGGGGGCAAATAAATGCAGCGGAGAAAAGACAAACACGGACAAATAACGCTTCTTAGAAAAACAATTAACAAATTCACAACGAGCTCGTTCCTGCAGATCCGGCTTTGCAAAGGTGGTTCTGCTGATTCTTCTTGTTGGTAAAGTTGCACAGTTTTCCTTTTTTATCTGAATCATTCCTTTCCGGCAGTGTCTGATTCGTAAAGACCAGTCCGTGACCTCTATTACTGAAGCGCCTCTAAGCTTGCCCTTACGTTCTTTATCTTTATATGATTTGTTTTGTATGGACAATTTGAAAAACAGTGCCAATAACAATTTCTCCCACTTGTTCTTGGCCAAGTTGGTTGCACTTGTTTAGGCCATACAAGACCACAATGAATACAAGAGCGGACCCCACTAGAGCCGTGGTGTCCGGTCTTGTATTCTTTGCGTAGCTGTTTTATTTGCGCTACAATGACTTCATCTGAAACCGTCCTGAGCGTCCTCTTTCATGACGGTCGCGCAGAGCAAGAGTACGAGATGCGTCAGTCCACGATAAAGAAGAGCGCAGGACGTGTGTGTGCTTGCTGCAATGCTGCCGCGGGCTGCGTGGCTTCCGGAGAGGAGAATTAGAGCGGGCTCGGTGGCAGCCAGTCAGCAGAAACCACTCTTCGCGCGTCCGCGACACCCCGTGGGCCGGTTGTGGCGACAGAGCGCCGAACGCGGGGACGCTCTTCCCTCAGCTGGACGGGGCATGGGGTGCGAGTGAGTCACACGGCACGGCGCGACTCGAAGGAGCCGCGCTGCACAACTGCAAACAGCTGCTTGCCGAGGAGGAGGCGGTACGGGTACGCGGGCATGTCCGGGTGCCCAAAGCAACGCGTGCGCCGGTCCGGGCCTCCCGCTGCGATGCCCGCGGCGCCGTCGATGCCGGGTCGGCCGATTCGCGAGCACTGCGCGCGCGTGCGCGTCTATGACTCATCCCCTTGCGTTGCTGTCGACGTTGCCGGAGCCGCAGCAGCAGCAACGACGGCCACGCATTCGCTGCGTTTGCCGGGGCAGCCCGGCCGTGAGCGGCGGAGGTGCGGCGTGACTCAAGGCGCCGGCGACCGCTGGCCTCCCACAAGGACGCCGGTCCGCATTTACCCCTCGCACGCCAAGCAGAGCGGTCAGCAACATCGGGGTGCGCGGGCCGTCGACCCTCTTGCCTCGTCTTATGCCAGCTCGAGCGAGAAGAGCCGAAAGAAAGCGAGTGTACTTCCGCGGCCCTCTCGCTAAACATTGGGGCTGGTTAATTGGTTGTTGGGCGCGCTTGGTGGAGCTCGGAAACAGGTCTAACCGGCTGTGACCAAGCGGTGAGCACTCAAGTGTACGCGCATCAATACTAACACTCCATCCTCCCTTCCCCCTCTTCTTTTATCCCCCATCCCAAGTGTAGGGTGACCAAAGCTGTCTCTCAGGGCTTTTAGGGATACCGATTTACAATACAGATAATACCTCACGGGCGACCTGCTCAGAATTTGTTCAGAAATCGAATTTCTTTTCAGGGAAGATATTTTAAGAACCTTAAAAATGCGCCTTCACACAGTCCATAGCTTAGACGTATTGCGCAAATGCTCCGCAGAGAAGCTACCCTCAGCATCTCGTACACGTTATGACGGTTGAAGTCTTGACGCTGTATGAACATACATAAGAAATTATGGGTTGGATGTAAGAGAGTGAATGAATAAAAGAACGAATGTGTGCATAAATTAATAAGTCATTGTCATTATTAGGGCGGACGTTATTTCGTACTGCGGCGCATCAAGAAAGGCGCAAGCACGGAGGAGGAGGATTGTACTGTACAAGCGGCAGAGCGACTGCAAACAACAGCAAAAGAGAGCCTCTTTGGGCGCGATGCGGGAACGCTGCTGTGGCATATGGTGCGCGCATTATGGCGCACGGGCGACTGCTGGTCCACAGTCAGGCGCCGAACCCAAGCGGTGGTTGGCGAAGGGCAAAGGTCTCGCCTAATGCCACCACGATCCCTCAGCGCTAAACAGGAACGCGGTCACGTCCGGCGTAGACGCATTGGCGAGAACCATTTGTATCGCCAAGACGCTCCTCCCTAGGCGCCGTCTCACTCGTCGTTACGTGCAGCGTGGCCGGCGATGCGGTCGAGTGCGGACTCTCTCGCGAGACGCTCGTAAGCGGCGGCCGGTTTATGGTCAGCCTTTACTTCATCTCCGAACAAGCGGTCAGGCTGTGGTCACTACGAGAAACCGAGCCACTCCAATTAGCTTTCCCCCGTTTAGTTATGCAGCCCATTTCACGAAGGGGTTACCGTTTAGTTACGGTTATTTTCGCAACAGGGTTAGTTCTCCGTTGACCTGAGTAGCTAACGAGTGCGGCTGGAGCTTTTCTAACTCGTTTTAACCCCTGGAGTTGCACGACTGGACCATAACTATCGGGTGTTGCGCTTCGGCTAAACACGCCGACCTTCTCGTCAATTAATAACCGCACAGCGACGGCTCACTTAAGACACACAACAGCTGAAATACTGCACGTGTCGCATTTCCGATCTGTGTATTTTCGCTTGCTGCACCCGCGAATGAGTCCACTAGCGTCACATGCGTTTCGAGTTGCCGTAGCTTCAAGCAAGTTTCACGAGCAACGTTGGCATGCATCTAGATGTAGTTTCCCAAACAGATTCAAACTCCAGGCCTATATGCAAGTGGCAAGTGACGATGGCTCCGCCAGGCGACGCGGCGGCGTGCCTTTGGCGCACTGCATGGAACTTGCCCGGTGGTCGCCGAGAATGACCGCAGAGATCCGCCGGGAGACGCGCCACGCCCGTGCAGAAGGTGGTGGTCGGCGCGCGATGAACTCTGGGCACGCACTGGCTGCTCCACCCGTGTCGCGGTCGCTTCCGGCGCCCCTATGTCTTCCGGTCGCCCCTCGGTCCAACGCCCCGGGCTTTTCTCTTTGCTTTGGACTCGATTTAGGAGGGCGCCCTTCAACACCACTCGACTGCCTGGTCGCCGCCTTTCCTTTCCTGCCCGTGTGTACCCTCTCAGTGTCTCATGGATGTGAAAGCGCGGGGAACCATCGCGTGAGGCAAATCAGCGCTCCGGTCGGGTGCGGTGGACGCACTCGAACGGCTCTCGCGAGTGACGATATTCAAATCTCATCCTCGTCTTGTCTGCTCTAGTCTAACGCCGGTCTTCGAACTCTTACGTCAACTGTGACGGTGTAGGATATGTAAAACCTGCGGAGCTATAAATCCTGCGTCATGTCAGTAGGTCGGGATGGGGGAATATATACGAGAAGTTTTTTTTTTTTGTTTATGATTGACAGGCGTGCAGGATAAGTGAGAAAGGTGAAAGTGTGCCACTATAAAAAAGCAGTAGTAGTAGCAGCGAATACATTTTTATTTAGACAAGCACGCCGCGGTAGCTTAGTGGCTATGGCAGTGCGCTGCTGAGATCGAAGTCGCAAGTTCGATCCCGCCGCGTTTCGATGGCGGCGAAATGCAAAAACGCTCATGTGCTCAGATTTAGTGTCACGTTAAACAACCCCTGGTGGCCAAAATTAAGCCGGAGG
>NC_051161.1:183230656-183305121 GCF_013339745.2 Dermacentor silvarum | reverse complement strand
TTAATGTGCTCTCACCACTTGAACAGAGGTATCATGAATATATGAGGTGTAGGAGGGCTAGTTGCTGCCATCACCAGATGCATGATGTGAGAAGACAAACTCATGTACATGCTATTGTGGTGGTTCGTGGGCCCAGGGACTCAGATACAGGAAGCAGAGTCATAGACCGACAAACATGTATCAACAACAGACGGCAAGTACACTTACGATGAGCTACAAGAAGCTGAACTAATTCTATACGGTCCCCGCAGTCCACGACTGATGTGAGGTTTCACCGCACGTGTCCTCACTGACGATACGATGAGTCTATGACAGGGGCGTAGCTAGAAATTTTTTTCGGGGGGGGGGGGGTTCACCGACCCGACCGGGAGGGGGGGGGGGTCAGCAAGCGTCAGCTTTTCTCTACGTGCCGTGATCGATCATAAATTTCGGTAATTTGAGCAGACTCTAGACATGTATATCGAACATGGGACCCCCCCCCCTCCCGTGTGCGCGTGTGCTTGTGACGAAATTAAGTAAAAAATGTCGCAGTTTCGCGTGAAAGGCGAAGCATCAATTGCGATAGCAAATTAGCAGAGAGCTATTCGGGGTAGGGATAGTAGATTTATCGGCTGCATAGACTTGGACACATTCGCTTACTAACTGAATTAACAAGCGTGGTGTCAGCGCACACAAGCAAACATGAATAGATCACACTCGATGACCGCAGACAACCACTTGTCAAACGCTGGCAGCAAGCGCAGCCGCCGCAGCGAGCGAAGGTTCGTGCGGTCTATCGCTTCAACGGAAACTCCGCGGCGAATGCACGGCGCATACAAAGGTCAGAGCCGTGTGGAGATCGCTTGCAAGATACGGTGCGCGCGACAACACTGGCAGCCCGTCCCGGCGCAAAGTACAAGGCAAAGTAGAAGCCCCCCCCCCCCCCTCCCGCGCTGCCTTCCCGCTTTCCTCCTTTTGCGTGGGAGATTGCGTTCGCACATACGGCGCGCGGCGACGATTTTATCGCCCTTGGACTTTATACGGAACCTCACGGCGACGACGACGGCAGAAATCCGCTTGAAGTGTCCATATAATCGCAATAAAAGTAAAGTAAGCGCAGTAAAATACTGTAAGTACGACAGGTAATCAATTTCTCAGGACGCGTGATCTCCGACGAGAACTGTCAGTGTATGCAACAAGAGTTTACTTACGCTGTACTGCGCACTGCAGTAATCCATGCTTGTCGGCTGTCTGTTTCGTGCATTCTGTTGCGTGTCGCTGGAATGTCACTGCTGGCATCAAACCCTTCGTGTGTAAATTGCTGGTTTGGGATTCAACAACACAACAGCAACTACCAGCCTTCCGCAGGGGCGCAATCGCAAACAAGAGTCGTTTCGCGCACTGACAGATACTGCGCGAGCGCGACCTCACCGGCACCTGAAGGGAAGCGGCGGAAATGTATACCCGCGAATCTTTCCGCCAGGGGAGAAACGAGCGCTAGTGTTTAAGGCGAAACTTTACCAGCGGCCATGTATAGTCGGTAAAGTTCTCTTTTCTCGCATCCAGTGTTACCGCCCGAACTCTGCTGAGTGCACCGCTTCCTCCCAATGCAAAGTCGCCCCCTTGAAATACGCTGCCTGCACGTACTGCTGGGTAGTTCGTTTTGTGTGTTCATCAGCCCACTTCAATAAGACTCAATGGCTGCGCCGAAACGCCGTAAGGTAACGCTTGATGATTATTTCACGAAAGGTGACGCTCTTCCCAGCGCACACTCGACAACTGGCGAAAAAGCTACAGCCGCCGAAGAAACAGTTCCCAGCTGTAGTTCTGCACAGCCTGAATACGACTCGTGTGCTGAAAGAACTTCTGAGAGCCTATCGGAGCATGATGCGTGCAAGAAAACCACGATACCTGACAACGACATTGGTCTTTACGTTGTTAACGGGCCAAGACGCCAGGACTTGCAGGACGACGAGACTAGACGACGTTTGCTAATGACGCCATGGAAACCAGGTGCTAACTACAGCTTTCCCTGAGTTAGTAAGCGCAAACTGAAGTTCCAACCGCACTGGCAAGAAATGTTTTCCTGGCTGGTGTATTCCAAATATCAGGAGGGAGCCCTCTGCAAGACATGTGTGCTTTTTGGAAAAGAAAGTTCAGGCAAGGGTACTCACCAAGTTCTTGGTGCGTTGGTCCTCTCTCCGTTCACACGTTGGAAGAACGCGCTCGAAAATTTCAGAAGCCACAACGAGTGTGACTACCACAAGGCGGCCGCTCTATACGCGACGAATTTTCTAGAAGCACTCAAAGGCGAGTCAGTTGCTGAAAAGATGGAGTCCTCAGCCCAAGCACAAAGGGAACTAAATAGAAAAAAGCTGATCTCCATAATAGACACTGTTATCTTCTGTGGGCGACAAGGTATACCTTCGAGAGGACATCGAGACGCCGGGGTCTTTCTCTTGAGGAGCCCGCTGAAAATGACGGCAATTTCCGTGCTTTGTTGCGGTTCAAGGTTCGCAGTGGCGACACCGCGCTAAGAAAGCACTTGGAATCTGCTGCCAGCAACGCGACCTATCTGAGTCCACAGATTCAGAATGGAATATTGGCAGCAGCAGGAAATTTCGTCCAGGACGAAATCGTAAGGAAGGTCAACTCTGCAAAGTGCTTTGCACTGCTTGCGGACGAAACCACGGATATTTCAGGTGATGATTGCATTCACGATGTTGCTAAACATAGTTGCACTGGATAATGCGTTGTATATGTATTTTTAAGCTACATAAGGCTTACGTTTTGGCTTACATTTCCATCGAGATTTTGAGTGCATCCACAATGAACAAACGCATAGCCCCTAAACTTCTGGATAGACAAAACTTGCATTTTAAGCATGTTTCATTATTAAATGTCGTTTACAATTGCCAGCGCCGTTATGTGAGGCGACGTAAGTTTGGTTTGCGCACAATTACGCGGGTTAGAATTGCAATTGAGGATAGTGTATCACAGAAACCGGCATACCGAATGTGTGACGTAAATTGAACAAAGAAAAGCTCATACGAGTCACCATTACATTCCTGATACACCGCACGCACTTACGGAAAACATCTCGCGCGACTGCATGTAACAGTGGATAAATTATTGTTTTGTGGATTAATCCTTAGAATGTTTACAAAAAAAGCAACCTAAAATTAAACAAACGCAGATCCTACGATGAACACCTTTGTGTAGTGGAGTAGTTGTGTGCGCTTGCGCGGGCGAGCACAAAGACGTAGGCGGTTTGATAGCTAGACAGATAGATACGCTCAATGTACAGTCGCCGCAGAAAAACAACGCCACAAGTCACCGATGAGCAGAGCAACAAAATCACGAATATTGTTGGAAATTTTGGCACTAGGATGGGCTACTTTTTGCCTGCCACTCCCGCTTTAACGGGTATATCGCATCTGCTACTCTCTTCTTGCCATGCTGGGTATGGGGAATCAGACTCGCAGTGTCGCGATTATCCATTAGCGGTGTTCGCCACTTGTGCTAATCATTTTCTGTCAGGACTGAACCCTTGGCATGCCAAAAAATGCTTCGCATTTAAAATGACAGGCAGTGCCACTGTAAAATCCGTTGATCAATGGGCAGTAATTTAATGCTCCCATTAAACTACACAAGTGTTCTTGCGTTCAACACACCGTCCGAAGAAAGCCAATACGAATAGATCCGACGACATCGTATTGCAAGAGAGCGTGGTTGGTTGTTGAACTTTTTTCTTTGTCAAGGTGCTTCCTCACTTGACGCAGAAGACAGTGATCGTCAAAATAACAACTCCACGACTACTTTTCTTGCAGGTGCCGAACAGATGTCGATTTGCCTCCGCTACATGTTTGACGGACAGTTGCGAGAGGAATTTTTCGCCTTCATTCAAGTCACCAACCTATCTGGGCAAAGCCTCGCATCAACAATCCTGACAGCCCTCGCGAGCAAAGGCGTTGACGTATTATATATGTGTGGACAAGGCTACGATGGAGCAGCAAATATGGCGGGCCGCTTCAATGGCGTCCAAGCTGTAATTCAGAGGGATCACCCTATGGCATTATACGTTCACTGTGCCAGCCACTCGTTGAACCTCGCAATATGTCATTCCTGTAGCGTCCCTGAAATCCGTAACACATTTGGTGTATTGCAGGAGGTGTGCACATTTTTTAGGAAATCTGCCACAAAGTCAGCTCTGCTAAAGGAAAAAATCAGTGAGCTATGTTCAGGGGTACATAGGCAACGGCTTCATTCATTATGCGAAACACGTTGGGTAGAGCGTCACGAGGCTGTGCAAACGTTCGTGGAGCTTCTCAATCCAATTGTTTCAGCCCTTGAAACTCTTCAGGATGGCGCTCCCGGTGACGCATCCGCAAAAGCACACCAATTGCTCACCTGTGTTTTGACTTCCACTTTCATTGTCATCGCCGCCAAAGTACTCTCGTTAACGCTTCCGCTTTCGAGATTGCTTCAGTCTAGCTGACTGGACCTGGCCGCCGCCTTGATGTATGTCGACGACGTTGAGTCTGCGGTGCTCCAGATGCGGGAGTCTGGCTTTAATGCTATACTCGACGACTCTGTAAAGGCTGCCGAGGCCTCACATGTTGAAATGAGAATGCCGCGGGTCACAGGTAGGCAGCTTCATCGCCATAACGTGCCAGTGGCTAGCGTTGAAGAGCACTTTAGGCTTTCAGTGTTTCTGCATTTTCTGGACTACCTAATAAGCCAGTTGAATGAGCGGTTTAAAAGGCATCGGCACACCTTGAAGATGCTTTCTTCCCTTCTGCCACAGAATATACCCGAAGCTGCCACCATTCCCATTGCCGAGGAGTTTACAGCTTTGTACTCAAACATAATCTCAGCTTCGGAACTGCAAGGGGAGTTGGCAGTATGGGCTGCGAAATGGAAGAGTGAGAAGCGAGAAACGCCCAACATGTCTGCAATGCAAGCGGTTGCCAATTGCCCAGAGGTATTCTTTCCAAACGTGCACCGTCTTTTAAAGATTCTGGCAACTCTGCCCGTGAGCACAGCTGAAGCCGAGCGCTCTTTTTCATCGCTGAGACGCCTAAAGACGTACCTGAGAGCTTCAACAACAAATGACAGATTGGTTGCCATCGCGCTTCTAAACATCCACCGTGAAATTCAAGTCCGCCCGGAAGACGTTCTCTCTGTTCTCTACCGGGAACGCAGACGGCTTCAGCTGAATGTGTAGCACGAGCCACAATCGCCTCCTCAAAATCAAGCAAGAAAGTTAAGAAAAATTATTCCGGGATTGAGATTTTTCGAACAGTCGTAAAAACACAGTTCTTAATTGTTAATTGTTGGGGTTTAACGTCCCAAAACTACTATGTGATTATGAGGAACAATAAACATTTTATTGAAATAGCAGACTGAGGTTCTTGCGGGTGAAGCCCCTATTTTAGGGCCCCACTGGTTCTAGCAGCTCGTTCGGCTTGGTCCAAGGTTGCCTGCTGGCTTCCGAGGTCCTGCCGGATATCATTATGAGCAGCGCCGTAGTGGAGGGCTCCTGGGGTTTTTACCATGCACCTAAATCTAAGTAAACGGGCCTCGAGCATTTTCACCTGACCACATCTAAAATGCGGCCGCCGCATTTATTGCTTCATTTGTTGCGCATTCTTGCCCAAAACCTCACAGAGTGCCAAAGCCTTGACAAACACCGCGACACGTTTTTCTGTATGCAGCCATGATTCACTGTAAATTACCAAACCAAACGGAAGCGCCCAGGTATGAAATTGTGATAGTAGCACCGGTTTCTTGAATCATGTCAGCGCGAAGCGACGACAAAAAAAGGTGGCTAAGGGGGGGGGGGGGGTTGAACCCCCCCTTGGCTACGCCCCTGGTCTATGAGTATCTTCGTTATATGTTCACTCACAGTACTTGATGATGATGTCGGAGACGTCGGCGCTTGCAAACTTGCAGGGCATTTTGTACGAAGAAATCGCACAGGCGGTCAGAGCACGAGCAGACCATGAACTGCTCGTGCGACGGCACGGCAGGCCCACGCGATCAGCAACGCGGCACCGTGGACAGCAACGGTGACTTTGGATCAGCTCGACTTGGTGACGCACTTGTGGATTCTACAGTGCATTTAGTGTTTTTATGTATAGATGGCGCCGCATGTGCTTGCGTTATCGCGAATTCCTTCCGCTGTACTAAAAGACCTCCCGTTGGCACGCAGCCCGTTCCGTTTTAGCGTTAGCGTTGCAACGCACGCTAACGTAAGCGTTTTCCGCTATACTAAAACTCTGTTACTTTGAACGTAGAGCGCCGTATGGCGTGAGAAAGGTATAATGTGGCATGGCTGATACAGCACGAGCGCCGCAAGCGCAACAATGTCTGTCCGACGTACCGCGCCCGTGCGCGGTGAATAGGTTACGCTAACGAGGAATTTACCGACGCATCTATAGTGATCGTCGCCTTATTGCGGCATACAAGGATGGAAGCCTGTTTGTCCCGGTTTAAGCCAAAAGTTTAAGGTTGCGCTGACGGCTACGCATGCACTCAACGATCTCTTAACCACAGGGATAAACCGTATTCATGCAACGACACGACAAAAAAGCATTTAAGAGGGGCGAGCTGCCCTGTGAACTTACCATTCCCGCCCAGATCTTGCGCTATTTTCTTCCATGTCTGATTCTTGTATTCAATGTCCTTGTATCTGTCGTGTCTCTTGTCATACATCATCGGGTAACATTTGATTGTGTCGATGAAAAGTACAGCGCAAAATCCAGCTGGCTCGGTGGACGCCATTTTGAGCCAGCTTTTCGCCTCGAGCTCTGATTGGCTGCGGGAAAACGGATAGTTCCGTCGGGGCGGAAAAAATCGGTCCGAGAGCGATCGGGCTCGCCGCCTCGTTTTCCGAGTGCTATGCCCGTTCGGCGAGGAGGTTCTCCCCGCTTTCAGCGCACCCCCCTACCCGCTTTGGCCGCCCCGCCTTCGGTGTGAACGTGCCTCCATAAACAGGAGGGAGGAATTCGCTGCGGAAAAGCCTCCTAAACTCCTCCATCGAATGAGCTTGGTGGCCGACAAGTCAGTACCACCGTGCCGCGTGGGCTGTTACCGAGACGGACAATGCAGTGCCTAGCATCGCGCTGTCGTCCAGCCGCATTGCCTGTTGATAGCGGTGCAGTGTCTCGAGGTACTCCGTAGCACTCATGCGGTCTGAATCTGCGGTTTGCAGCGGCGTTTGCTCCGTGCCAGGCGCGGCGGTCTGAGAAGGGCCAATCTGCGCCTGTTCTCCAATATGCACGCCCGACCCTAAGGGGCCAGTAAACGGCATGCAGGAGAGCTGGAGTGCCGCTCCTACAGGTGCATGAGGCTTCACGCGACCGGCGAACGGATCGACGGCGGAGCGGGGTGGCTCACGCACGTCGAAACTCGCTCAGCTGCGCACGAGGCAAACGGTAGTCGGAAAGCGCGGCGAGTTTGTCGGCTGAGCGGGGCGGCTCGATATTGCTTCCCAGCTGCGCTCGGGACAACGACAAGTCAGCGAGCGATTTTGCACCAGCAGCGAGGCAGGGGGGCTCAGCTGTGGCGCACCACAGCTGAGCAGTCTGAGCTGCTCAGTTGTGGCAGGGTCTGTCAACTCTCCTACACGGCTCAGAGAAGGCTCCGGAGTAAGTTCGCCAACAGACATTGGTTTATTCACCAGCGAGCGTATGCGTGCCAGCATCTAAGCGGGGTGGCTCCGATGCGACACTTTGGGCACTAAACTGCGCTCGGGACAAAGCGAGGCAAGCGAGCGGGTTTGTGCCAGCATCTAAGCAGGGTGCCTCCGGTGCGAAACCATCCTGTGCTCAGGGCAGGGAAAGACCCGAGAACGCACCGGCAGAGCGGTGTGGTTCCGGCGCAGCACATGGCGCAGTGAACGACGCTCGGGACAAAGGAAAGCCGGCGAGCGTATTCGTGCCAGGTCTAAGCAGGGTGGCTCCGATGTGACACACGGGGTATTCTGCTGCGCTCGGGAGAAAACGGGGCCAGCGAGCGTCGCAGGGGCTAGTAAGTGCCTGCTACGCGCGCGTCTCAAACAGCTGAGGAAACCCTAAACTGGCATGGCTAGGACTAGCGTACACATCCGAGCGGTCGTCACCAAAGGGCTGTCCAAAGAAGGGATCGCCCCCCGTGGCTGAAAGCAGAGGGTCGCCGAGGCGAACGTACCTGATGCTGTCGGTGTCATCCGCGTCGACGGACATTAAGTCCGTAGCCAAGGGGTCAAGCAGAAACGAGGGCCGTGAAGGGGCCTGCTCTGATGCCATGCCGAAACCGCGTTGGGCGCCAGTTATGTGGCGATGGGTTTGCACTAGGCTCACCTTACGAGCGACGGTCAGAAAAGGGCACGACGCTCCTCTACTCCGCAACGCACAAAGGCGCTACGGCAGGGTTCGTCGACTCTCCGACACGGCGCAGAGAAGGCTCCGGAGTCAGTTCGCCAACAGAGTCGGGTTTATCCACCCAAGATACAGCACAGTGCGACAGCCACGGCGCTTACGGGCAAAGGCTCACCGCAAGACCATCAAGCACGCGCACCCGCTACGTTAGGTAGCCGTCCGCCAAGCGCGATAACGAGGGGTCGTGGGAGCAAAGGTCCCTCGTTGCGGCCCTGTTAGCATCTGCCGCGGCGTGGAAGCGCTCGGCGGAAGAGAGCTCGGGTGGAGGGGGGCGCCCGGGGGCCGCCACTCGGGAGGCTAATCAGGGCGCGTCCCGGTGACGTGTTCTCGCAGGGCAGGTCCAATCCGGGGGCGGGGGGGGGGGGGGGGGTGAAAAGCACGGTTTGCGCGGGAAAGTAGCTCCGGTGTGGTGGCTTGAAGGGGGAGGTGAAAGCACGGTGGCGGAGGAGTGTTGCAAGTAGAGTGTACTATTCTAGTACACTCTGGTTGCAAGATATCATGACAGCAGCGGCGGCGCTGCAGTCGCCAGCAAGATCGCTCCCAGGGCGCGGAGGCATGGCGGTTGGTTACGCGGGTTTCGAAGTGGGAGTATTCGTTCGCAATTAGCGGTCACATATTTGACATAACTAGCGTTAAGCTAATGCATATCGTACCTTGTTAGTAGAGGAGACAATAAATGACTAGCAGCAATCCTCTGATGAGTGGTTAAGTGTTAAAGGGACACTAAAGGCAAATCAAAAGTCAAGCTAAAGAGATAGAGTAATGCTCTAGAACGTCTAAGGCGTCAATATAATCGCGAACAGAACTTTAGCAAGCGAGAAATTGAGGTAAATTGAGGACACGATAAGAGACTCCCCAGGGACATTCAGGCACTTACCCGATGACGCAGGCAGGCCTAAAAAAAATGATGTCACTGCTACTCAACCACTCCAATTATAAACATCATTTCGTTGGATTCTAAGACGGAAGAAAATGCTACTTGTCTACTTTTATTAGATTGTTAGGAAACATAACCCATTGGCGTTACCCTTGATAACGACATGGGTGGTGTAAAGGTTTCGTTTTCGCTCGACTCTGCGTCGCGCGTTTTCGAGTTTCCGTAGTTCCGTTATCGCGTAGTGCTGCGCTGGTGTTACTGGCTCGCTAAACTCGCACCTGAAATTACAAGCAGCAGAGAATGCCACGTCCATGTGATGTCGAGGGATGCCCGCACGGTTCGCGCGACGGCACGTCCAGACGGTGACCAGCTTTGTCGCCCGACGTCGCATTGCTGGAGTCCTCGCTGCTTTGCGCTCGGAAAAGCCGGTGTCGAGGCCGCCGTCGTAGTACGCAACGACGCCAGCTGAAATCGCTGAAATCGAGCCCAGCATCGCGAGCCAATGTGACGTTGTCAGTGTCGTCAGCAAGCTCCATTGCGACGAGCGTCGACGATCATCATGTTTACAATTCGGTGCACGCTTTTCCTTTTGCTTTCGCACTGCCGTCGGCTCTGTCTTGGCTCTGTTACTGGCCGCGCGTCTGAGTTAGAGTGACCTAGAATATGGGAGATAATGGGAGAGTGTCCAAAGCGCCGGCTCCGGCGAGGGCCTTTTCCTGTAAACTGCCGCGGACCCGTGGGCTTTTCGCGCTCGCGAAGCGCGCGGGAAGCGAGAGTCGTCTCCTACGCGCTGTAGTTTTTTGCGTTCATTTTCCACGCAAAGCACTTAAACTCTATTTAACTTCAACAGTGTGGTGCTGCATGGAGCTTACCCATCTTTGAGCATTTCTTTGTGCTTGGACAGCAAGATTGCGCACAGATTGAAATGCGCATTTAACGCGCATTTTCAATCTGTTTTCGCGATAGACAACCTCGAAATTCCTCCTTACAGCAGTGATGTGTATCCTCCTATTGAAGATGCCTTTGTCTCTGAGGAAGGTGTTCTTAACATGATCTTGAACCTTGACATGAAAAAGAGCTGCGGCCCAGATGGGATTCCCAATACTTTTCTGCGTCGTTATTCTCTTTGGTGTTGTCGCTACTTAACGCTTATATTCAAGAAATCACTATCAACTAGCACAGTTCCTTCGTCGTGGAAAACAGCAATAGTTATTCCGTTATATAAATCTGGCGACAACAGTGTCTGTCAAATTACAGGCCGATCTCTCTAACATCGTACTCCTGCAAAATGTTGGAGCAAATACTACACAGGCATATTTCTGACTACCTTGCTAATAACAATATTTTATCTAACTTTCAACACGGTTTTCGGCGTGGTTACAGTACTATTACTCAGTTGATAGAATTTAGTCACGACATTGTCAGTACACTTGATTTAGGTTACCAAATTGATTCTATCTTTATCGACCTCTCAAAAGCTTTTGATACAGTTACCCACTGCAAACTTTTATGCAAGCTTGACTCGATATTTAACAATTCCTCTCTTGTTAACTGGATCACTAGTTTTCTCAGTGACCGTTCACAAAGCGTTCGTTTCAGGAACACCAACTCTGCCGCTGTTGACGTAACTTCCGGTGTGCCGCAGGGTTCTGTCCTGGGACCCTTACTCTTTTTGCTGTATATTAATGATTTACCTTCCAGCATACCTGTCAACATACGCTTATACGCGGACGACTGCGTGCTTTATCAAACTATAAACTCGCCTAAAGATCATATTCTTCTTAATGATTCTTTAGACTATTTCTGCCAATGGTGTAAAACCTGGCAAATGACTATAAATTTCAAGAAATCCGTGTACATGTCATTCTGTAGGCGTTTGTTTCCATCCACATTTTCTTATGCATTTAACGGTTGCGCACTGGAAAGAGTGTCCGAATATAAATACCTGGGTCTTTATTTTACTAATAACATGTCATGGTCTCATCATATAAATTATATTTGCAACAAAGCACTTAAGAAGCTGGGCTACTTACGGCGTACTTTGCGCACAGCTCCTTTAAATACTAAAGTAGTCGCTTACAAATCAGTTATCCAGCCACTTATGGAGTATGCTTGTGTGGTATGGAATCCGCATAAGAAATCAGACACCATGAAATTGGAAATGGTTCAGAAAAAAGCTATCCGGTTTATCTACCGTTGTTATGACAGCAACTTTTCTCCGTCTTCTAAACTTTCAGAGTTAAATCTAACAACTCTCAGCACCCGTCGCAACATAGAATCCCTAAAGCTATTGCATTCACTAATTAACTCATCGAACAATTCTTGCCTTAGAAAATACATAAAATTTGTGGAACCTTCCTCATCTAGGAGATATCACCATCTTAATATTGTACCTTATCGGTCACGAACAGATGCGTTTAAATATAGCTTTTTTCCTTTAACCATTGATTATTGGAACTCTCTGCCTGGTGCCATTCGCTCCCTTCCTCTGGAAGATTTCTTGCTCAAGCTTGACTGTTATTGATTTATCTTTTGTGTTGTTTGTTCTTGCTTCGTGCTGCTTATATTTGCAATTTGTGTACGCTCTACAACTGTACAATTCCCCACTCCTGCCATAGCCCTAACAGGGCTGCAGTATGTAAAAATAAATAAATAAATAAATAAATAAATAAGAAATAAAGAAATAAATAAATAAATAAATAAATAAATAAATAAATAAATAAATAATGCAAGAACTGACGTGTCAAACTCATCAGCGCGGCCTAGCTCCGGTGCTAGAGTTCGGGAACGGTATTACGGTAACTGTGCGTGCGTAGAAACGCGCTAAATGAGCCCGCGCAAGGAAAGAACGTAAAAAAACGCTATTCGCATGGGTACGCGGGCAATAGCACCATGCTTGCAAGAATAAGAGTAACGAAAAAAGTAAATTACTCGCGCAGTCAAGTGAAATACTTACGTGCGTGCAGTGACCGCTTCGCTCACCATTACGTGGTTTTCGCTCACGGTCAGTAGGGGTTGACAGCTATATGCACATGTATTTATTCGAATATTTTTTTAGCCACGACAATATCTTATTATGAACAGAGCAGAGCGAGAAGGTGTAAGCGAAGCAAGAGAAAGAGCAAAGACGGCCCTAACGCCGCAATATTGTTGGCTTATTTCGCTTCAGAGATTGCGTACACGAACAATTCTTGCTGTAGGCTATCTCTTCAATACAAACTTCGCGCAAGATGTACCTTAAGGTTCACTGTGACCGAAGCTTTTTTTTTTTCAAATTCAGACATTCGAAAGAAAAGCCATTCGATCCAGCCAATGGCTAAACAAATATATTTTTTTTCTACATTAAAATGAATAGATAGCTACTACTGACCTAGCCATTTACTAATTTGATATGTGAAAGTTATTATTGCAATAGCCTTGTTTTAATAATCCGTGAATCGTCTCTGAAATTACCAACATGTAACTTCTCATTATATCATAGTTATTGCGTAAGATGTGATTTTTCACGTAAACTAGCAAGCATTCATGGCGCGTGACGATGTCTGTGCTTGCATTATATTAAGTGGAAAATTGTATTGAAAATTACTGCCTTTTATGCACTACAAATATCGCTAACAAATCCCTAAAATAGTTATTTACCTTCAATAACAGCAAAAGATCGAAAGTTTATGTTCTGGTCATTTGTTGCCTCTTTCATTACGTAACTACAAGTACGTAGTTATTGATCAGTAAGTATATTTGCTGTGTACGAACCAGCGAGCATATGCAATAAATATTCCTAAAGTTACTTTCATGTTAAAATTCGCTTAGTGTTTGCGCTCTTGCAACACAAGAAGGCGAAAGACGAGTTGCACATACGTAATCCATGATGTTCGTTTTCTGACGCTTGCTCGCAATTATGAAATGAGGCATACGTATACAATGTTGCACAGTTAGCGTTCCATTTATTTTGGTTTGTCTTGTTTTTTGCCGCGTATATTTCTCGCGTACCCTTTACCTATATACAATTCCTATCAATTCGACACTGCCATCGAAAAGAGCAAAAACCGAACAATGTAATGCCATAACGTAATACACTGTATGCTAAGGCGTGTGCCATAGTGATTTTTACAGGCATCGTAACAATGGATTTAATGTTAAAAAGTAGCGATGGAACACTTCTGAGCCTGCCGCAAATATATGTCATATGATCATTCCGTGAGAGATCACTGTCAAAGAAAACGCCAAGGTATTTAATAGAGTTGACATATTCTACGGGGACACACTGACACGATTGGCAATGAGGACAGTGCAGAAACAGTGGTAAATTTGTAACAGTTGCATTAAGCGGATTTCGAAAACACACCATTTTTGTTTTTCTTGTTTAGTGACAAACAGTTGTTATCAAACCAGGCTATTGCATCATATACACTCTCTTGAAGTAACTCAACGGCTTTTGACTAACAAACATGTTTTGTTAAAAGGACAGTATCATCTGCATACTGAAATATCAAACACTTCGATACAGCTAATGAAAAGTCATTTATAAATATATTAAAAAGAAGAGGAGACAAAATAGACCCTTGAGGCACTCCAGCTTTTAGAGGTAATTTGTTATTGATGAATAACTGGTTGTCCAAAGCTATCACCTGCAAGCGGCCGTAGAAATAACATTTTAGTCACTGGTAAAATGGCCCCCTGAAACCTAGCAGGTATAGACCTACGCCATGTTTGTAAACAGCGGTAGGCACCGTCGATATATTTTAGGCCCTATAGCGACGTCGCGTAGGCTCCGCCCAACGTTTGGCTCCGCCCACGTTCGCCGCCACCGCTTGCACGCGCGGATGACGCATTTTTTTTTTAATGGGGTGAGGGAGCTAAAACCACGATTTCATTATGAAGCCCACAGTAATGGGGGCGCCGGATTAATTTTGACTACGTGAGACTCTTTAATGTGCACCCAATGCACGTTCTTGCATCTCGCCCCCATCGGGATACGGCCGAACGAGACGCTAGGCCTAGCTCGTTGACAGCGCTTGCGGGCTGGCCTGCTGCTCATCATTGCGCGCTTATTTTCGACAACCCGATTAACGTGGGCTTAAATGAATCGGTTTTGTCGGTGTCGTTGGTGCGAATAACAAACGAAACGTAGTACTTGCAAGCCAGCCGAGCCGCATCGCTGAGACAGCCGGTGCTTCGTTTTCCGTCTGCGAGACGAAATGCCGTCGGGTCGTTGCTCCAGATCGCGCCAGTGGTTTAGTACTGGGCGCTGCTTTACGAAACACGCGTAAATTCGAGATAGCTTTTCTATTAAGAACTATTTTATGTTAAAAACAAGCTGTAGCCGATTTCTACGTCGCCGTGAGCGGCGATAGAAGCGATCGCCTCGGTGATGGGACTGGCAAGGTACCGGCCCTACGGCGACGCCGCCTGTGTAGGCCCGCGCAATGTGAGCTAGCTGTTGTACGCGGCCGTCCGATCGCTCCAACTCTGTACTAACACTGTACATTTTTTTCGCGCTCGAAATTTAACTGACACGTTTAAGCGCATTTATGACTTCCACACTGCAATAAACGCAGCTGTGACCCTGCTGCCTGCGTATATGAACGTGTGATAGGATATTTACACTGCTGGTGGCTCAATTCTTTGAGATGAAAACAAATTGGAATGTGACGTGTTTTGTGGGGCATCTGCTCGCTCGACCTACATTCAAGGCTAATCCTAATCTAGCTTTCCCACAGTGCGGCAAGCAATTATAATGGCACGCTAATAAGGATCCTCAGATCGTATATGATCCTAAGATCGTAACGATCCTAAGATCGGCTAATGCACGCCAATCAAAATAACAGAGAAGCTTAATGGTTACGAAATATTTTGCGCATAATGGATGATCTGGTATCATAATCCAACTTTCGCTTTTTTCCGCGGCGGCCCATTGCTTGCGACTGTTTTCATCCACAGGAAACCTATGAAAACTTTAGTCTCTTGCGTATTTCGACGCAACTCAGCTCATCCACATACTGCGTTTCTTTCATTGTAAAATCGTAGAATAAAGACCTCACAGATGGAACCGCACAACCACCCGCGAAACCCAGCGGCTGCTGTGGTAGGCGCGACACGGGCGACGGCTCGGCGGCGGAGTGCCTACCAAGCGAAACCAAATTCCGACGACAGCGCCACCGCATTTTCGTGACGTAGCGCCGTGGTGTAGGTCTATAGTTTTTCAACCAGGAGTTCGTAGTTCACAGTATCGAACGCTTTAGAAGTGTCGAGAAACAATGCACATGGAAACGTGTTTTGTTCTAAAGCTGTGTTTAATTCGTCTGAAAATTCCTCGAGCAACGCAATGGTGCCCCGTCCCGCAACAAAACCGAACTGGCGGCTAGATATGACTGAATACTTATCTAGAAACGAAGTCATGGTTTCTAAGAGAAATTTTTCTATTATTTGTGACATGATAGGCAGGATCAAAATAGGTTGGTAACTGTCCACACTACCTTTCTTTCGTCCTTTAAATAATGGCGTTACAATGGCCGTTTTTAATTCCGTAGGTAGTGTGGCGGTCTCTGGGAATCCATTAAGTATGGCAAGAAGGATACCAGATAGAGCATCGAAGTTTCGTTGGAGCAAAGATACCGATATACCGTCTATACCAGCTAGCTTGTGTCACCTAAACCCAGCAACTATTCTTGCGAGCGCGTCAAACGTTATCGTCGGTAAGAACGCAGAAGCTGATATGATTTTATCTTTTCCAGAGTGGACAGCTGGCACCATTGAGGTTTCTCCTGAAACGCGTGCGAAATGTTGATTGAAGACTGTGGCTGTCTGCGCAAGATCACCTGGAAAAGCGTCGGCTAGCTTTGAATTGGCACTGTCTTTACCACGTAGATGGTTTATCAGTGACCACGTCTTTGCCGGGTGTCGAACAGATAATTGAAACTGACGTTGAAAGTAGCGTCGTTTTGCGCATCGGATAAGGGCGACGAATTTATTCCTTGCGATTCTGTAGCTAGCGTGAAGATCAGGGCCGGTATTTTGTAGCGATGCCTTTAAAGTAATAATGCCTTTTCGCGCTTATCACGCTTTGTCAGTGGTCGGAGCGACGGTCCGTTCGCGTTATCAACGGGATCCGCCGGCCGTGAGCGGTGGATGATAAGACTAGAGTAGAATAAGTCATAATGCCTCGCTACAAAATCGCGGCCCAGCATTGCTTGGAGCCCTCTTAAACCGTTTCCATTGCAAATCTCGGTAGGCGATTGCATTCATGATTTCCACGGTCAGCCAGTTGTGACTTCTCTGTTTAGTTATAACCATTCGAGTACAGGCTTCTTGAAAACTGCGTATTTGCGAACAAAATTGTTCATAAATCAAAACTGGCGCCCCGGCAACAGTCAGTGAAGACCAGTCGAACTTGCCAGTCATCTCGTCCAATTTGCGTTGATCAACAAAGGCAACGCGCATTCGTTTATCTGAGTTATTTACTTTCCCACCGCGAGGTGTGCTAAAAAGGCGCCTCAAGCTAAAACGACAGACAGTGAAGTAGTGGTCTGCGAAGCGCTGCGTGATCACGCATGAATGCAGATCGTGATTAGGCGCCCGTACCGCGATATGATCTACGCAAGAATGCGTTGTTTGGCCATTCACAACTTCTTCACGTGTGAATGTGTTGACCGCACTTTCTACGCCAAAAGCAGAGAGGGCAGATAAATAATCTGACACTTGCGTTTTGCCTGGGCGTAATATATCAATATTTAAATCACCGGTGAGGAAAAACACCTCCTCATAACTGAAACGCTTCAAAAAAGCTTCTAATTCTAGTATGAAGCGACTCACACTGTTTGCAGGAGGCCGGTAGAGCGTTAACAAAGTAACAGTAGTCTGAAAAAAAAAAAACTTACATTTAAACACAGGCATTCCGCATGAGTGAAATCTACATCAATGCATGATACTGTGTCTTTTTCGTTCAGAAAAACTGCTATTCCACCCCCTCGACGGTGCGGACGAGTGACAAATTTTGCACAGTAACCTTTTATTGCAAAGAACTGTGCGCTTGAGTCAGGAATATTTATTTCGGTTAGCACAAATACATCTACGAAATTTGTTGAATCTTCTGCGGTACTTCTAAACTCATCCCAGTATTTACGTAGACTGCGAATATTTATATTAACCAAAGTAAAGTCTAATTCAGAATTCGGATCGAAGCTGTCCTTAAAAGTTCGAAAGTTTGGAAAATCAGGTAAAATGGACGGAGTTCATTGGATTTTTTGAACATCCGTTTCATTGCTAATGCGAATGAGGGGAGAGTCTTCGTCCTTCTTAGCGAAGATTTTGCCTCCTCTAACCCAAACGAACTTGTACTTGTGTTGCTTGCCTGCGGCCCTTGCAAGCCAGAACAGATGCCGACTTGCCTTGGTTAGATTGTCATTGAAGTAGAGCTTCGGGAGAAGTTCCGATTTATAGAGCTGTCGAAGTTTTCTACGAGCTTTGATCCAATTTTCTTTCATGCTTACCGTTGAGAAACGAACCAAGACCGTCGGGATAGTATCTGACCTGCCAGAAAGGCGGTGGACAGCAACGACGTCATCATCAGCAGAAAATTCAGGTAAACCAATCTTCGCAGCAAGATCATTCAGTATTTTCTTCAAATCTTTCTTATCGGCAACCGGCAAACCACGGATTTCCAAGTTTGTCTTTCGGCTGTGCTGTTCAGATTCATTTTGCTCCTGTTGCAATCGTTGCAATATCTCAGCCTGAGACAACAACAATAATCAATAATAATAATAATAATAATAATAATAATAATAATAATAATAATAATAATAATAATAATAATAATAATAATAATAATAATAATAGCCTTAATTGCGAGTTCTTTGGTACATGTATAATAATAATACCAATAATAATAATAATTTTTATTTATACACCACTAGAAGAAATACATGGTAGGTGGGCCTATCGAAGCCTAAGTGGCTTGTGTGATTGGGTCTGGCAGCGTCGGCTACAGCGATGAGGTCAGCGTATGTACAGGTGTTACCTTAGTGCCGACAAACACTATACAAAGAAAAAATTTCAATTCATGTTATTCCAACGTAAAGCGAAACTTTCTTACACCTATATAGGAATACAGGTCAAGGCAATGAAATTGCATCAAATAAACCAATACCCATACAAAACGGGAAACTCAAATAGAAGACGACACTTTGTTTAAACCTTTTTTTTTGACTAAACCGAAAAATATTCGTCAGAGAGATCATGAAATATTTTTGGCACATACACATCATCGAGTCTATATTAGTTGTCCGCTTGTTGTCCCTCAAAAGTTGCGGGGCTACATATTTCTCTCTGAATTGGTCATTCCAAAATTTAGGAAGAATCACAGTTTGCTTGAATAACGACTGAAATGAAGGAGAACCCAATGCTGAAAAGAAATTGTCATCTGACACCTGGCCACAGCCAAACGCAAGACTTTTCAATGTATTTTTTACTAATCTGTCAATTTGTGTTTGCCTCCGCAATGCGCAGCAAGCGAATACGGTCATTCCGTATGTAGTATGCTGTACGCGTAGATCATGTACTTCGGTTTTCTTTACAGATAATGGCGTAAAAGCTTTTATATTAAAAAGCAACCAAGCGGCACTTTCAAGTTTACCACAGAGATAGGCCGGATGATTCTGTCACGAGAAAAATATGCCGAGATATCGCACAGTCTCCTCGGTCTTCTTAACTCGGTTTGCGGACTGGCGCTTGCTTCATACACAAGGCCAGGCTAATAACAAAAGATGATGCCGTGATCTTTGTTAGGCTATTTAGTGCGTTTCCTTGTATTTTTTGTTTTTGTACGTGTTATTGAACATGGTAAAGATGTTTAGTTTATATTTCGGACCATTATGAGCTCGAGAACCTGTCAAGGTGGTTTTACCGTGTAATTACCAATGTGATTTAAAGCCCTGGGAAGGCTTCGGCAGACTAGAAAAGAAATACATGTACCTAAGAACTCGAAATAAAGGCTATTATTATTATTATTATTATTATTATTATTATTATTATTATTATTATTATTCCAAGCTCACTTTCCCGCCCCACATAGACTGTATGGCATCGCTTATCAGTCGGCGCCCAAGTCTGGCTCATCTGTTCCGGACGATAATCTGTTTCGCGCATGTGCGCTGATATGTTTTCCCTCGCCCTTTGATCACGGCGTTCCTTTATAAAGGACTGCGGATCACGCCGTTGGCGGCTTCTTTTGTACACCTACTTTCGGCAAGCATGCCGTATTAAAAGTACGTTCTTCCTTCTCCCGGCGTCTTCTTCTCCCGGCTTGGAACCCAACTCGGCCAAACGTAACAGTATCACTAAGCGCGGCTTGCGCACCCTGGGAAGCAAGTCGAATCTCGAGGGAATTCAGACTTGCAGGTGTATTTCTTAAACTGTACGCATCCCTCTGCCCACCTTTGCTAGAATGAGCCGCTATCGTCTGGAATAGAACTTAATTTGATTTTATTTAGTACATACTGTAGTCCGAAGACCAAGGAGCAAATCATGTTTGACAGTGAAAAAAAAAAAACTTTATTCCCATCTATCCTGTCTCAAGTGACCTAACAAAGATCGAGTAGACAGAGTTCAGAAGAATTCAATTTCATGTTATTCCAACGTAGAGCGAAAATTTCTTACACCTATAAAGGGATACTTGAAACGCAGTGCTGATCATGCAAGAATATAGTTCTTACTGATGTAACCAGTGCATTACACTATGTATTCTATGTGTGCGTGTACTTCTTTTAATGTTGCAGGGCGCCCACAGCGTTTGTTAAGTTAAATGCTTTGTTAATATTACCGTATCATCTGCATACTGAGAGATAGCGCCTTTAGTAATTACTAGATGAAGATAGTTTACAAATGTATTAAATAAAAGAGGTTATAAAATAGATCCCTGGGGAACACCGGCTGTAAGCCATTGCTTGCTACTGACGGTTTTCTTGTCGGCTATAACTATCTGCGACCTACCACACACGCAGTTTCACAGTACGTTGTGAAATGGTCCTCTGAATCCCATTAAAATTAGTTTCGGTAGTAGAATTTTATGGTTCACGGTGTCAAAAGCTTTGGCTATGTTATCTTTGTTATCTGACCTTATCTTTCCTGCCTCCTTTGTACAGTGCTTAAACTATAGCTGTTTTCAGTGTGCCAGGAATTACTGCCCTGTCTAAAAAGCTCTTAATTATATTAAGTAAGATATTTGAAAGCACATCGAAATTTCTTCGCAGAATGCCTGTTCTATTCCTGGCGGTTTAGTTTGCGGAAAACTAAAAATAACCCTTTTTAGGTCAGGCTTTGATAAGCAAAGAAAAAAGCGGACGCCGACACATATTTCTTCAACCTGCAATGATTTTCCTGTTGGGATAAGTCGTTTTCAGAAGCACGCGGAAAGAAACGATTGAATGCATTAACTACCACGGTCATCTGGAAATGAGTCAATGGAATTAGAAAACATGTCACCATCTCTCCTAAGGTAGTATTTTCGCTGTTCGCAAAATCCCGACTACCCTGTTTTTGCCATTTTTATTCCGATTTTAATCCCGCATTTCTAGGAGAACGTTTGCAGCGCTTCCAGTGCCAACCCCGAAACGATATGGCACGCATAATATCGGCATTAAACAAGCTAACATTATTTCCACACTTTTAACAGCCAAGCTGTTCAAACCCGTGCGCGTTTCACGAAAAGCCAGCCGCGCCGTAGCCATGGCAACCAGCGACGCCACAGCTGCCTGCCACTGTGTTGCCTAGCAACCACCTCGCGGAGCGTCGCGCGCTATGTTCGGCAGAGAGAAAGAGAAACTGAGAGCGAGAGAGAGAGTGCGCACGTCGCGCGCTATGCTCTTGAGAGAGAAACAAATTGTAGCAGTACCAACGAGGCAACGTGCTGAGGTGCTGCCGACGCCAACCCAGTGTTGCCAGGTTTGGCTATATATAGCCAAATTGGGCTACGGAACAAATTTTTTGGCGTCGACTTGGACGAGTTGGCTATGTGGCTATATTTGGGCTATTTAAAATTGCGATTTGGCTTTGTTTGGGCTATAAATGGAGCCCCAATCCACGCTCCGGAGGTGGCTCTGATCGGGTAGAAGTAAATCTCGAAGGCTATGTTTAAGCTGGCTGAGCCGCCCGCGTGGCTGTGCGTGTGTGCGTGCGCGAAATGACCCCCCCCCCCCCCCCCACCTTCCCTTCCCTCTTTGCGCCGTTGTCTGAGCCGGTGGTTTTATCTTTGATGCACTTAAACTTACACCCTGCTTGACCGTTACGCACCCGATCCCCGGGCATCGGGATGAGCCTGGGAGTAGTGGGTTTTTCACAGTACACTGTACTAACATGGCTATGCTTATTAAGGGAGAGCAATAACATAAGGTCGGAGCCGTCGGCCGATGGTGGTGCCGACATGAAAGAAGGGAAGCACGGGTGGATGACAAACTCCGATGTGTTCATGGCCATATCTTCCAGGTGAAGTATCGAGGCGGCACAGTTTTCGACCTACTCCACGTTTCTGGCGCGAAGCTTTACCGCCATTTTCCTTTTCCTGCTAGATGAATTTTTCTTCGTGCTTACATTCGAGATTCATTCCGATAGGTTGGACGTAAGATCGGATCCTCCTCAGAGAGGAGAACCCAAACATGGAGAAGTCTGCCAAATATGCGAGACCGTATAAAAAAGAATGGGAGCAAGACCCCGAGCCAAATGTGGGTTCTGGTGATTTTACTTCTAGATGGTGTGCCCGTAACGTCACGGATGCAGATACTCATTCTGCTAATATCGAAACGTGTTTGCCACGATGACATCAGTGCACCACATCACATGAAATTCACCCACCGTGTTAGCTTAGCTTGTGAGGTGTCGTGACGCGGGTTGCATTCCCAGCCACGGCGGCCGCATTTCGATGAAGGCGAAATGCAGGAACACCCGTGTACTTAGATTTAGGGTAACGTTAAAGAACCCGAGGTGGCCAAAATTAATCCGAAGTCCCCCACTGCGTCATGCCTCCCAATCATATCGTTGTTTTGCACGTAAAACCCCAGCAATTATTAGAGAGCTTTAGAATAGGTGTCTCAAACGTTTTGGGGCCCCAAAGAAACAGCCTCGAAGCCACTGCACATGCGCAAGACTCAAACGGTGTTTGGGTTTTGCGTGGGGCACGCCATTTCATCGATTTAGCGGGAGCCCCAAAAGCTGCCACAAAAGCTTTCGTCAACAAACATGGTGGCGACCATCGAAGCGACGGCTCTAATTTAGCACCAAACTGGGCTCGATTTGTGGTAACGCGTGAAGTTCGTACGCTAGGCGAAGTGATTGCTGTTATCGCTTTCCCTCAACTAACCTGTGTAATGAAGATTGATTCATTAGACGCCGCTGATTCCGAATTCAGCTGTCGATTTCATGGCTCGCAGGCCTAACACGGATTGACTTGGCTGGGTGAAGGTACGTAAAGTTGGTTACTCAAAACTAAGCTCAACAAGTTGCAGGCTGCTAATAGAATGAGTTCTAAATTGTAATTAAATGCGAAAACACGAAAGTCTAAATTCTCTTGTCATAAAATCTTATATTTATTTTAATATTTATAACAGCTTTTCTTTGACGCCGTAGTGACGCTACAAGCGCAATACGCTATCCGCACACGCAAAACGCCAATTCCAAAACTCTCCACTCCTGCATGCCTCAACGCTAACACCCGGAAAGCTCTTTGGGGCCCCAAACTTTAGGGGCCCCTATTCCAAGACTTTATTAGCCATCAACATGGTTCGCTTTTTGACAGTAACCGGTTTTAACAGCATTACCACTATTATCAATTTGTTGTTTACCTTTGCTCTTTGGGCGCCGCCCCGGCTTTTAGCATTTCGAGTGAGTAATTCAGTACGTGCTCGTCGCCAAAAACCACTGCGCGCTTCTTACATTGGTGTGCCGTTTTGCTCAGTAATATTTTAAAGCTTCGCTTTCACCGATTCAGAAAGTGAGTCGCATGTGTTGCCTGTCCCTTTTCTTAACGCATGTTCTTGGCGTGGTAGAGACCTAAGATGGCGGCCAGGTTGATGTAAATGGACACTATATTGGTAGTGTGTGTCCCAGCTAATCCCGGCCAAGGTAATTGAAAAAAAAACGAAAAAAAACGAGAAAACAAGATCGGACGATGACACAAATAACGCAAGATATCATAGCACAAAAGACTTGTTTTAACTCATAAAAAGAAAGAAGCCGTGAGCATGTCGCCGTTGCAGACCGCTGGACAGCTGAACTTCTACGCCGTAGGCAGATCGATGACGTTGAACATTTTGCGTTCACGACAGGTAAAAAGCAGAGTTCGTAGTTAATATTGCTTTAAATAACTAAAAATAATAACTTAGTACTATCTGTCATAAAATAAAAGCACTCATTTCGCCCTATGCAGCGATTCGCTGGAACTTAAGAGTTTCCGGGGCCAACCAACAAGTGTTCTGTTCAAGCATGATGTCGCTGTTGTTGATGTAAAGGGCCGACCATCATGGCGGCACGGACGTTTTGTTACGACGGGTTGTGCAAAACAGTATTGCCGTAGCCGAATGTGAAAATGTATACACAAATAAAACTTCAAATAAAAATGACTATATTTGGCTACGCATTATTTTGCACTTTTTTCTGTTTGGCTACATTTGGGCTACAACTTATCTAGCTTTTGGCTACGCTGCCTCGTCGGACCTGGCAACACTGCGCCAACCGCGCTTCTCCGTTTCCCCGCATTAGCGCCGAACGCTCGCGGTGTCCGTGACTGCAGCAGACGGCTCTGGCGGCGGCTGGCCGAGCTCCCACCAGCTGCGAGCTACTGTGCATGCGCCCTGACTTCATTCCGGCGTTTCGTCTGCTGCGCGTCGCGCGTACACTGTGCCACGGCCGCTCAATGAAACGCACGAGGTGCGGCCTGCCACGTCACCCGAAACCGGTGTGAGCCGCCTAGTTCTCCGCGCCACCGCAGCGGCGCCACTGCTCCGGTACGCGTATTGGAACGGAGGAGGCGTTGACGGAGAAAACGCTGGGCTGGTGGTGACTAGCCTGCTGTTGGGATCGGTGGTATTATAAACGCATCACTGTTTTGATGATCCAAATATAATGTCACTATCAGGGAGGGAGCAGTCTACCTGACTGGAGCAGTATTTTTTTATTTGGGGTGTTGCTACGCTACGCTCTGGAACACCCCAACGACCGCCGCTTCGCGTCGGCGCCCGGCACCACGGCTGCCGCCGTGGCACCGGGGCTCAACCGACCGCGCTGGCAAACAGAGAGAAAAAAAAAGAAAAAGCGTGATATTAAGAAAAAAAAAGCTCTAGCCAGGGCGGGATTTGAACCCGCGTAAGCGCGATGCCGAAGCGAGCGCCGTAACCACTCAGCCATACGCCCACTTTTTTTTCTTTATTGCATGGGAGCAGTATCTTCAGCAACACAAGAAACAAGGCGCTACAGGTACATATTCAAAAGTCAGGCAAGCATGTGCACGCGTCCAATAAAGGCATCCCGTCCGGCGCTGTTTCTTGAGCAGCGTACACACTACGAACGTAGGCAACCGATTCCCGAAAAAATGACCGAGTGCTTCGCGGTGGTTCAGCGAGCCTGTCACACATTGTGCATGATCAAAACATACTCAGCCATACAGCCACGCTTTCAAGGGTTGCATTCATGCGAACCATATGATTGCGTTCGAGCGCCCTCGGCGAAAGAAACCACCTAGACACGCGGTACGCGCGAGCGGTGCAGCGTGGCGCCAGCGGTCGAACGCGTTATCTACTAGCAATTGGAGTGTTGCCTCCGGGGCAGGCGCGCGGGTGGGAGCGTTTCTTAGGCGCCGTCCACATGCTTCGCGCAGCGGCCGCGCTTCGTGTTTAGATTTTATTGACGCGAGAGTTGTGCTTTTTGTTTCCAAAATATAAAATATCAATGCTGCATGCAATGGTATCAATAAACCCTAGAGTCGGTATTGGGCCGCTAATAGGCTCACATACGCCAGGACGGCGCACTTCTGCCGCTGGTTTCGAGCCTTATGACCATCGTTCAAGAGAACTGGCGAGTTCTTAATCGAGAGGCAGGACTGCTGATACAGTGGGCGCTTTTGTTGAGTGTGCTTATTTACTTGCCTCGCTTGACGTGCTGGTTTGCTAGTTAAACAGAAAACAAAGGAAAAAAAAAACCTTAAATGAATCTTCTTACAAATGCGTGCATAGTGGGATAGGTTTGTATAACTATTTATGCTAGATTTCTTTAGTTTCGCCTTTCTAGAAAAATCGGGTAGGTAGCAGTTTATAACGGATCGTACATTCAGCCACATTGCCGGCGTGTAGCATATTTATGTAAAGACTATGCAGTGAAAAAAAGTTCTTCAGCGTGCATAGAGCAATTGCAAGGGTCAAATGTCGCAGTTTCGCCCGAAAGGCGAAGCATCGATTGCCATAGCAAATTAGTAGAGAGCTATTCGGAGTAGGGATAGTAGTTTTCCCGGCTGCATAAACTTGGACACATTGGCTTACTAACTGAATTAACAATCGTGGTGTCAGCGCGCACAAGCAAACATGAATAGATCACACTGAATGACCGCAGCCAACGACTGTCAAAACGCTGGCAGCAAGCGCAGGTTCGCGCGGTCTATCGCTTCAACGGAAACTGAGCGGCGAATGCACAGCGCATACATAGGTCAGAGCCGTGTGGAGATAAGAGACGGTGCGGACGACCGGCATCCCCGGGCAAAGTGCAAAGGAGAAGTTGTTGGCAGAGGAGAAGCTGCTTCCCCCTCTTCCCGCTTTGTTGCTTTCGCGTGGGAGATTGAGTGCCAAGATACGCCTTTGGTGCCGGAGCACAGCGCCGCCCCGCCTCCCTCCCTCCCTCCCATACCCCCACGGCCTTTCGCGCGACGGTCACGTGTGCTTTCCGCCGAGCGTTCGCTCTCAGTGATAGCGCGCGTTCCCAGCGCGTTTCGCTCGCGCATACGGCGCGCGGCGACGATATTATCGCCCTTGGAATCTATACGGAACCTCACGGCGACGGCGACGCCGACGGCAGAAATCCGGTTGAAGTGTCCATATAATTGCTATCGCAATAAAAAAGCTCGAGGGAGGCTGCAGCTGGCAATTGTTATTTTCTTTATTGACACGATGTGAAGCCCCCGCAGGGGCGTCTGCGTCAGCGGGCGTTTGGTGTGTTGCGACACCATGTAACCGAGCACATGAAGATTGAACCCTCCCGCGTGTAGCCGTGCGCGGCTTAGCCGTGTCCGAGGAAAATGGGATCCTGGGGGTTAAACCGATGCCGGGTGTTGGACCTTTATGGCCCCTCGGCGTAGGCAACACACCTCTTTGGGTTCTGCTTCACGTAGACGGCATCCCCGGACTGACCCACCCGGGCGAAATCGGCAGTCACCTTTTCATATCCTCATCTCCACGCTCTTTTTCTTTATACTTCTCTTTCATTACTGTCCTGTCTTCTTTTATCTTCTACTTACTTCCTATTTTTCTTGGTGGCAAGGGTTAACCTTGTGTGGCTAACGTGTCTTGGTTTTGTCGTATTTGGTTATAGCAGCGGTGTACAGCTGGCGTCGGCAAGACTTACCTTGCAGGAGCTCCTGTCACGTCCCCTTGTTGGGCTCGGTGGTGGGCGGCTGGCATCGCGGCCGAAATTAAGTAAGGATTTATGGCATCAGCTGCATTCCCCAAACTACCTGATTGTCCTCTTTTCAAAGAAGGACGCAACCAGGAAACAATGAACTTTTTCATCCAACGTAAAAAAACCTTTCCCCGCTACCATAGCGAAAACCCCGAAAAGACTGTCCGAACCGTTTCTCCATTTGTCGTTGCTAAGTGTCTCACTGACTCACTGGGCCCCGGCTACAAAGTCACAAAAATGGCTAGCGGTGAATTCTTGCTTGAGGTTCGCGACAAGCTTCAGTGGGGAATAATCTCAAAGCTCGTGACATTTGTTGACAACTGTCAGTGGCTGACGCTTATGATGGCGCGATCGATGACCAAAAACAACTTGATTGATTTACAATGCATTTGGATTACATGATCAGCATATCGGCGGCCGCGTCTTCACGCCTCGAACACTCGTCGTCACGTGATATCTTTCTTCCCGTCTCGCTCGCCGGTCGCACGAGGTATTTCTCTCGCTTGCCGACAGGTGCCGCTGGTCCCTCAGCTAACACGGCCGGGTCTTTAATCTATTGCGTCCTCGCAATACTCTGTGACATAGTCTTCCAGCCATCGCGGCGGTTTCTTTCGACGTGGTCGATCGTAGTTCCTTATGGCACTCGTACGGCGTCGGTCTGTGGCAACTCCATCTCTTGAAGTTATGTGCCTAAGGAAGGTGATAGAGTCAGCAGCAGAAGTGCACTTCCTAAAGTCCACTCGAAGGTTAAGGTCTGTCAGAGTCTTCAGAACATCGTTCACAGTTCGGATGTGTTGCTCAGTGTCGTTGGTAAAGATGCATATATCATCCATATACACAATGACGTGTCCGCTGTCGATGAGCGGTTACAGGCCTTCGTTCATGATGCTCTGCATGGTTGACGGTGCTGTGCACAAGCCGAAAATCATGCGTGTCGGCTCATAGTGTCCGTCTTCGGTCACAAATGCTGCTTTCTCGATGTCGCTTTCGCGTATTGGGACATTGTGAAACGCTTTCTTCACGTCAAGTTTCGGACCCGAGCACATGGGGGTTGGACCCTCCCGCGTCTAACCGTGCGCGGCTTAGCCGTGTCCGGGGAAAAGGGGATCCTGGGGGTTGAGCCGATGCCGGGTGTTTGGACCTTTACGGCCCCTCGATGGAGGCAACACACCTCTTTGGCCTCCGCTTCGCGTAGACGGCACCCCCGGACTGACCCACCCGGGGGAAATCGGTAGTCGCCTTTTCCTGTCCCCCTCTCCAATCTTTTGTCCTTCTCTCTCACTTTTCCAACGGTCCTGTCTTCTAGTCACTTCTTCTCACTTCCAAATTTCCAGGCGGCAAGGGTTAACCTGGTGTAGCTATCCAACCTTGGGTATTTTATATTAGGTTATAGCGGCGATGCATGGCTGGCGTCTGCAAGTATTCTAAACTTGTAGCGTCCCCTTGTTGGGCTCGGTGGTGGGTGGCTACCATCGCCGCCAAATTTTCCATTTTTACATGGCAAATGCTTTTCCCGCGATACCTGATCGCTCCCTGAAAAGGGGGCGCACCGATGAAAGTTTTAATTTCTTTTTGAAACCACAGCAGTCTTTCCCGAAGTATCACGTCATACACAGCCAGCATGAAACTAGGACAGTCCGAATGATCTCGCCATTTGTTGTAGCAAAATCTCCCAAGGAAGCAATCGGCCCAGGCTATAAGGTAACAAAGATGGGAAGTGGCGACCTTCTTCTCGAAGTCCGCGACAAACTACAGTACGATAAACTTTCTAAACTTGTGGCATTTGGAGACATTCCTGTTTCAGTGGGCCCACACAGGTCGATGAACACAGTGCGCGGTGTCGTCTCGGAAGATGACCTCCTTGAACTGAGTGAAAGTGAATTACTTGAAGGATGGCAAGACCAGAACGTAGTCAAGGTGCAGAGGATAACACTAAGGCGAGAGGACAAGCAAATACCTACCAAGCATATTATAATTACTTTCGGAACTAGGGACCTACCAGAATCAATTGAAACCGGCTACTGCAAGCTACGAGTCAGACCATACATCCCAAATCCCCGCCGATGCTTCAAGTGTCAGCGTTTTGGGCATGGGTCGCAAAACTGCCGAGGGCGCGCTACTTGTGCTAAGTGTAGTTCAAATGAACACGCTTCTGACATTTGCACTTCAGCAACCCGTTGTGCCAACTGTGAAGGAGATCATCCCGCCTACTCGCGATCGTGCCCCTCGTGGAAAAAAGAGAAGCAAATTATAGAACTGAAAGTCAAACTAAACCTATCTTTCCCAGAGGCACGTAAGCGTTTCCATCTCCACAATCAGTCCAGTCCTTCATACACCGATGTGGCGCGCCGGGGGGCAGCAGCACATCATCCGGCGGCCGCCCAAGTCACACGGAGTGTGACGGCGGTCACGCCAGCAGCCCCCCCGGCTGGAGCAGCCAGCGCTGTTCCGCCCCCTGCCAAGGAGGGCCAGCAGACCCGCGGGCCTGCTGGACCCAGGGCCAGTGCCCCTGCAGTAAGGCCCGAAACCCCCGCGAATGTCCCCGCTGAGCCGGCACTATCCACCGCCTCAGACGAGGTGATGGATACAAGCAAACCACCGGCGTCTCAGACGCCCAAAGAACGGCGCAGCTCCCTCGAGCGCGTCGGGAAGAAAGGCAAAACCCCCATCACGGGGCCTGGAAAGGTCCCGTGAAGTAACTTCAATCTTTCTTTGCACACATCACTAACTTCTCTTCCAATATGGATACCCAAGTATTACAATGGAACGTTAGAGGACTTCTCCGCAATCTTGATGATGTAAAAGAACTCCTCCGCAAATTCAATCCAAAGGTGATGTGTGTACAAGAAACACACTTAAAATTAACACAGACAACCTTTCTAAGGCAATATGTCACTTTCCGCAAAGACCGCGACGACGATCTCGCCTCATCGGGGGGTGTAGCCGTAATGGTCGATAAGGGCGTTGCATGTCAGCAATTAAGCCTCCGAATGTCCCTTGAGGCAGTTGCTGTCCGAGCATTGTTGTTTGGTAAGCTAGTCACCATTAGCTCTGTCTACATCCCCCCTTCCTATCAGCTTTCCAAAACGCAGTTTCAGAGCTTCATGGATGAACTTCCTCCGCCATACATAGTCGTAGGTGATCTTAATGCTCATAGCCCCCTGTGGGGCGACTCTCGTTCCGATGCGTGAGGGCGCCTTATAGAAAATTTTCTGTTTTCTTCAGGTGAATGTTTATTGAACAAGAAAGAACCTACATACTACAGCATTACACACAACACATACTCGTCCATAGACTTAAGCATAGTGTCGAGCACACTAATGCCATACCTGGAGTGGTCCGTCCTCAAGAACCCCTATGGAAGCGACCACTACCCAATTATGTTAAACTCAACTAAACAAGATGGATGCTTGCCACAATCACCTCGATGGAGCGTAGACTCGGCCAACTGGGAACTGTTCCGAGAGCTGACACACCTAGGCCGTGATGACATTGTTGCTCTTAACGTAGACGACGCCGTCACATATCGAACAGGTTTTATTATTGATGCTGCTACAAAATGTATTACACAAACTAACGGACTGACTAAGAAGCGCCGCATTCCTTGGTGGAATGAAGAATGTCGTAAAGCGCGCAAAAATCAAAACAAAGCATGGGGATTGCTTCGCGATTCTCCTACTGCCGAAAACCTTATTAATTTTAAACAGGTTAAATCGCAAGGCTGAAGGACACGTAGACGTGCAAAGAGAGAGAGTTGGGAGAGGTACATTTCTGGTATAAACTCTTACACAGATGAGGCAAAAGTATGGAATAGGGTTAATAAATTAAAGGGTCGTGAGACGAACCCGCCGCCCTTAGTGAATATCCAAGGAGATTGCCTGGAGGATCAGGCAGATTGTCTCGGCGAATACTTTGAATACGTCTCCAGTGCATCTCATTACACACAAACATTCCTTAGGTTCAAAGAGCGTGCAGAGCGACAGCCCCTCGATCGGAAATGCGCCCGAAATGAACATTACAACTGCCCGTTCAGTTTAGCTGAACTTAAAGCCTCTCTTGCTTGTTGCAACGGTTCGGCACCAGGTGCTGACCGTATCATGTATGAAATGATCAAGCACCTACACCCTGAAACACACAAGACACTCCTTTCTATATTTAATGTCATGTGGGCCGCTGGTTACATTCCATCTTCTTGGAAAGAAGCTATAGTAATCCCCATACTTAAACAGGGCAAGGACCCGTCCTTGCCCAGTAGCTACAGACCCATTGCTTTGACAAGCTGTCTGTGCAAGCTCTTCGAAAAGATGATTAACCGGCGCCTAATTTGTGTCCTAGAAAGCAACGGCATACTAGATCCTTACCAATGTGGCTTCCGAGAAGGTAGGTCGACTACAGACCACCTTGTCCGCATTGAGACAATCATAAGAGATGCCTTTATACACAAACAGTATTTTCTCTCCGTATTCTTGACTTAGAGAAAGCGTATGACACCACATGGCGCTTCGGTATCATTCAAGACCTTTCCACTATGGGCGTCCACGGAAACATGTTGAGTACTATCCAAAGTTACCTTTCTAACCGTACCTTTCGTGTAAGGGTGGGCCAGGCCTTGTCTAGGTCTTTCACCCAGGAAACTGGTGTCCCGCAAGGCGGTGTGCTTAGCTGTACACTGTTTATTGCGAAAATGAATTCTCTACACACGGCTATTCCACGAACGATGTTCTACTCTGTATATGTAGATGATGTGCAGATTGGTTTTAAATCGTGCAACTTTGCTGTCTGCGAACGACATGTCCAGCATGGCTTAAATAAAGTTGCTAAATGGGCTGATGAAAACGGTTTTAGGTTGAGCCCACAGAAAAGCACATGCGTCCTTTTCACTAATAAGAGAGGAATAGTACCAGACCCTGCTATTGAGCTCTCTGGTACCACATTACCTGTAAGCAAAGAGCACAAGTTTCTCGGCATCATATTGGACTCGAAACTCACATTCGTTCCGCACATCAAATATTTGAAGGCTAAGTGCCTGAAAACAATGAACTTATTGAAGCTGCTGTTGCGTACAACATGGGGCAGTGACAGGAAATGCAGTTTGAACTTGTACAGGTGCCTTGTCGGCTCACGACTTGACTATGGGGCGATTGTTTACCAGTCTGCTGCACCCAGCGCTTTAAAAATGTTGGATCCTGTTCACCATTTAGGAATCCGCCTCGCGACCGGGGCCTTCAGGACAAGCCCCGTACAAAGCCTTTACGTTGAAGCAAACGTGTGGTCGCTCTACCTTCAGAGGTCTTATGCCAGCTTTACATATTTCCTGAAAACAAATTCAAACCGTACACATCCTACCTATTCTACCATAAACGACACCATGTGTGCCACACTATTTAATAACCGACCAACAGCGAAGCAGCCCTTCTCGCTACGTGTGAGAAAGCTCAGTGAAGAAATGGGTGCTCCACTACTTGAACACCACCTAATGCCTCCAGCGAAGCTGCTACCGCCGTGGCAGTGGCAGCTGGTTGAATGTGACACATCGTTTATTGAAGTCACAAAACACGCGCCAGATGCACACATTCAAATGCACTTTTTAGAACTAAAGTCAAAATACTCTTGCCCTGAATTTTACACAGACGCATCAAAGTCGCATGCTGGCGTTTCCTATGCGGCCGTCGGTCCGTCCTTCTCGGAATCCGATGTACTTTATCCCCAAACAAGTATCTTTACGGCAGAGGCCTATGCAGTACTATCCGTAGTGAAACAGATTGATAGACTGAAACTCCAAAAGGCTGTAATATTTACCGACTCTTTAAGCGTTGTTAAAGCGTTAATGATGCCGCAAAAACATAAACACCCTGTAATTATCAACCTCTACTCATTGATCTGCTCTGTTCATGCATCTAAACAACAAATCATAATATGCTGGGTGCCTGGGCATAGAGGCATCCAGGGTAATGTTCTTGCCGACCAAATGGCCGCGTCAATAACATCGCACGCTATTCAATCCTACAGCTGCTATACCTGCAACAGATTTGAAACATTTCTTGCGTCAGAAACTGCGAAGCCACTGGCAACGCTTGTGGGATGCGGAAACAAATAACAAGCTTCACTTGATTAAGCCACAGTTCGGTTTCTGGCCCCCTGCATCAAAAACACGGCGAACTGATGTCCTATTTTGTCGCCTCAGAATAGGACACACATATGGTACCCACAATTTTCTATTGAATGTGTAAGGAAGAAGAAGTGCCGGTTAGTCAGGTGCATCTCCGGTGTATGAACTACGACGAAGTGCCGGTCGGTCAGGCGCATCACCAGCGCTTTTACGCACGGGGCTTGTCCTGACTGCTCGCAGGGTTCTGACTGCCGCACCGAGTTCGACCTCTCAATCTTGTCAATAAACACCTTGACATTTGGTGGAGAGTGCTGGGTACGACTCCATCAACGCTGGAACTTCGCAGCCGAACCCTTCAATCATCTCGGCCCATGCCGGACGATCCAGCCCAGTCTTCTCGAACCATGCCTGACGATCCAGCCCAAGAAGCAGCAGTCACGGCACCAACTGTCATCTGTCCTGGCGTGCAGCGTCAGCGGGATCCTGCGATTTTTGCGGGTACCGGTGATCAGGACGTCGAGGACTGGCTCGCCTCGTACGACAGAGTCAGCAGGCACAACCACTGGGACGATAGGGATAAGCTCAACAACGTAATTTTCTACTTGAGCCACGTTGCGCACTTGTGGTATCGGAACCACGAATCCGACATCTCGACATGGTCGGCGTTCAAGACCAACTTCACGGAAATCTTTGGTCGCCCTGCCGTACGTAAACTTCAGGCCGAACAACGCCTGCGCGGACGCGCCCAGCAACCAGGTGAGAATTTCACCAGCTATATCGAAGACGTCGTTAATCTGTGCAACAGAGTTGACGCAACGATGCCAGACGCCGATAAGATCCGGCATATCCTCAAGGGAATTGAGGACGACGCCTTCCAGATGTTGGTCGCCCGGAACCCGACCACAGTGTCTGTCGTCATTGCGCTGTGTCAAAGTTACGACGAACTTCGAAGGCAGCGAGTTGTCACACGACACCCGCCCTCAGAATTTGCCCCTGTCTCAGGTCTGACGCTAGGTGTTGACGAGTCGCCTCTAATGCACCAGATAAAGGAGTTCGTGCGCGAAGAAGTTGCTCGGCAGCTTTCCCTGGTGCCCTTTACGAACGCGCAACCACACTCCCCACTGACACGGGGGTTACAGACCGTCATCAAGGAGCAAGTCGCTGAGTGCCTGCCAGCTGCTATTCCACCGCCTACAGTCGCGGCGCCCTTGACATACGCTGACGTCGCTGCAAGGCCGCCCTTCGCTCCACGTCCACCTCGCCAAGCTGTTGCGCGACCGCCCCCGATTCCCTTCTCGCCGCCTGCACCACAGCTACCACGCCAGCCAAATCCTTGGCGCACAGCCGACAACCGCCCGATTTGCTACCATTGTGGTATTCCGGGACACGTTGCCCGCTTTTGTCGACGCCTTATGCAGCCTACTTATGATTACCGCCGACCCATGAACAGTTACGCCCCTCGACAGCTACAATCCCCTGTGCCACCAGATGAAACCCCTGTTCCCTACACTACTCGTCGTTCGCCATCCCCACGCCGCCGTTCCATCTCACCGTTGAGACGCCGGCCAAGCCCTCTGCCTCAGGGAAACTAAGTGTCGCAGTTCCCGAGGCGAGAACTGCGTCCCCTTCGCTTTACCCAAGGCCTCGAAATCACCCCTGCAACGTAATTGAGGTATACGTCGACGGGATTCCAACATTCGCACTGGTCGATACGGGCGCAGCAATCTCGGTGTTAAGCGCAGGACTTTGCCGACGGATGGGAAAAGTAACGACGTCGCTTTCCGGACTGTATTTGAGTACTGCGAGCGCACAGCCTGTAGAACCTTTGGGAGCCTGCACTGCTCGTGTTGTCATCGCGGAATCTCTTCATGTCATTGAGTTCGTTGTCCTGCCGTCCTGCTCCCACGATGTCATTCTAGGCTGGGATTTCCTATCGTCTAACAATGCCATCATTGACTGCGCCCGCGCCGAGGTGGAGTTGTTCCCTTCCGCTGCAGCCATGGACCTCGATCCTGTGACGCCTCCAAAAATGATTGTGGCCGAAGTTACCGATATCCCTCCTCAGTCCGCCGCCGTCGTCTCTGTGTCTTGCGTATCTGCACGTGACGCAACCGTCTTATTCACGCCATGTGACTTGTTCGCCCGTCGCCGTTCCCTTCCGCTGCCCTTTGCCGTCATCGCCATCAGTGCTGGCCGTGGTGTGATGTGTGTGTGCAATGTGTCTTTCCTGCCGGTTACTTTGCATCACGGAGAGTGCCTCGGTTATGCTGAAATTGTGGATTCTTCGATGCTCTTCGATGCTCCCGACACCGCGCATTTGACATCCCTCGCCGCGCTCGACAATGCGACTCGACCGCCGTTGGAGTGCTTCGAACCGTCAATCTCCGGTGATTTGACAACCACACAACGCGCGCAACTTGTCAGCCTGCTACGCGAATTTGCCGCCTCCTTCGACTGCCATCAACCTTCTCTCGGCCGCACCACCACAGTGTCGCACAGCATCGACACCGGTTCGCACGCCCCACTCCGGCAGCGTCCTTACCGTGTCTCAGCTTCTGAACGCCGCGTCATCGACGAACAAGTGAGCGATATGCTTCGGCGTGGCGTGATTCAGCCGTCCCATAGCCCGTGGGCATCACCTATTGTCCTCGTAAAAAAGAAAGATGGTTCTATTCGATTCTGCGTTGATTACAGACGTCTTAACAAAATTACGCGCAAAGACGTATATCCCCTACCGCGCATAGACGATGCTCTTGACTGTTTGCAAGGTGCCGAGTTCTTTTCCTCTTTGGACTTGCGGTCTGGATATTGGCAAGTCCCCATGGCAGAGTCTGACCGCTCCAAAACCGCCTTCGTTACACCGGACGGATTATACGAATTTAATGTCATGCCATTCGGCCTATGTAATGCGCCCGCTACGTTCGAGCGTATGATGGACAGTATCTTGCGCGGTCTCAAGTGGCACACGTGTTTGTGCTACCTAGATGATGTCGTTGTCTTCTCACCTGATTTCTCGACTCACCTCCAACGACTAAGAGAGGTATTAGGCTGTCTGACTAAGGCTCGCCTGCAACTTAACATGAAAAAATGCTTCTTTGCTGCTCGTAAGCTTACCATCTTAGGCCACGTGGTATCCAAAGAAGGCGTGCTTCCGGATCCTGCAAAACTCCGTGCAGTTGCCGAGTTCCCCAAGCCCACTAATCTGAAGACACTACGCAGTTTCGTCGGCCTCTGCTCCTATTTTCGCCGCTTTGTGAAGAACTTCGCCATGATCATCGCCCCTTTGACTCAACTGCTGGCTGGAGACAACGCCCTATCCGCCTGGTCGAAAGCATGCGATGACGCGTTCACGACCCTTCGCCATCTGCTCACCTCTCCTCCTATTCTGCGGCATTTTGACCCCGATGCCCCAACTGAAGTCCATACCGATGCTAGTGGAGTCGGCCTTGGGGCGGTTCTTGCCCAACGCAAAAGTGGTCTTGTGGAATACGTCGTTGCTTATGCTAGCCGCACGCTGACAAAGTCGGAGCTAAACTACTCTGTTACAGAAAAGGAGTGTTTAGCAATACTGTGGGCCCTTACGAAATTTCGACCTTATTTATACGGCCGCCAATTTGATGTAGTAACGGACCACCATGCGCTGTGCTGGCTCTCCTCATTGAAAGACCCCTCTGGCCGCCTCGCACGCTGGGCACTCCGTTTGCAAGAGTACGACATCCGGGTTGTGTACCGCTCTGGACGCAAGCACACCGATGCCGACGCTCTCTCCCGCTCGCCACTATCACCTGACCCTGATCCTGACCGTCTTTGCCCACTCAACTTTGTCCTCTCAGCACTTGCCATCGATGACATGCGCTCTGAGCAGAGCAAGGACCCGTGGATTTCTTCGCTTTTGGAGTTTCTATCTGATCCTACCACTGTTACGGCGTCTAGGACTCTACGGCGGCAGGCGCATCACTTTGTTATTCGCGACCAACTCCTATACCGTCGCAATTATCTCCCCGAGGGTCGGCAATGGCTCCTAGTAATACCGCGTCATCTTCGGGCTGATTTATGCGCATCGTTTCACGCTGATCCCCAATGTGCACACGGTGGCGTGTTAAAGACCTACACCCGCCTTAGGCTCCGGTATTACTGGCCTGGCATGTACAAGTTCGTTCGGAAGTACGTCCGCTGCTGCCTCGACTGCCAGCGCCGAAAGTCGGCCCCTACTTCCACGGCCGCACCCTTGCAGCCGCTTCCTTGCCCATCCCGTCCTTTTGATCGGGTCGGAATCGACCTTTACGGCCCGCTTCCTTGTACTGGTGCTGGCAACCGCTGGATTATCGTTGCAGTGGATCACCTCACACGCTATGCAGAAACCGCTCCACTTCCATCTGCAACTGCCCAAGATGTTGCATCCTTCATACTGCGGCGTTTTGTTCTTCGTCACGGAGCCCCTCGGGAACTTCTCAGTGATCGAGGCCGCGCATTTCTATCTGAAGTCGTGACGTCGCTTCTGAAGGAGTGTCACATCATCCACAGGACCACTAGCGCATACCATCCACAGACGAACGGGCTGACGGAGCGTTTCAACCGTACTCTTGGCGACATGCTCGCCATGTACGTCGCGTCCGACCATTCCAACTGGGACGCTGTGCTTCCGTTCGTCACGTTCGCCTATAATACTGCCACTCAAGCTACCACTGGTTTTTCTCCGTTTTTCTTACTGTACGGCCGTGAACCTTCCTGCACCATCGATACCATGCTCCCCTACCAGCCTGATTCATCGGAATGTGTTCCTGTGTCTCAAGCTGCGCAGCATGCTGAAGAATGCAGACAACTCGCCCGTTGTCTTACCACCGCAGATCAGACACAACAGAAGCTCCGTCGTGGTGGCTCTGTTCCACCAAGCTTCCCTTCCGATTCGTTGGTTTGGCTGTGGGTTCCACCTGTAGCTCCCGGCCTTTCTTCTAAGCTGCTCCCAAGATATCACGGACCTTACCGTGTAATTGCACAAACTTCCCCCGTGAATTATGTCGTCGAGCCTGTGTCACCGTCCTCTGATCAGCGCCGTCGCGGTCGCGAAACGGTTCACGTAGATCGGCTCAAGCCCTTCTACGATCCCTCTATGTTACCGTATGCTTAGATCGCCAGGATGGCGTCTTTTTCTCCGGGGGACAAATGTAAGGAAGAAGAAGTGCCGGTTAGTCAGGTGCATCTCCGGTGTATGAACTACGACGAAGTGCCGGTCGGTCAGGCGCATCACCAGCGCTTTTACGCACGGGGCTTGTCCTGACTGCTCGCAGGGTTCTGACTGCCGCACCGAGTTCGACCTCTCAATCTTGTCAATAAACACCTTGACAAATGGTAATGATCCTCCAACCTGTGGTAGATGTGGCGAGAGCTCACCGTTCTTCACGTCCTCCTGGAGTGTAGGGAAGCCGAGAGAGAGAGGAAGAAACATTTTCCTCTGGCATACCGCTGTTCTATCCCTCTCCATCCCGCTATGTTTCTTGGCAAAGAACCGCTTTTCAATACCAAAGCAGTCCTCGCTTTTTTAAATGATGTTGTCTTGCATGTTATCAGCCCAAGAAATACCTAGCGCATCCTCTCTCCAGAGGATGCCACTGTGATAATAGCTCAGTATAGCACATGCCTCCAGGCCCTTACATCTCAAGGACTCTGTTAAGGCATTAGTGTTTTTGAAACTTTTAGCCTCTGACATATTTTAGTATATCATAAATCTTTCACAATGCATCCCTCGTATCCATAGCACACTTCATTAGTCATTGCAATATTCTTAGTACCTATAGATTTTACGCATTTTACAGCGACTATTTTAGGCCTCTTTACAGCCATGCCACATCTGTTTTATCAACACCTTATAATTCACCATTTCTTTACCACTGACAAGTCATTATCATCGCCTTGGCGCTCTTTGGCCACATCTGGCCCTTGCGCCAATAAACCCCAACAATCATCATCATCATCATCACGTCAAGTTCCGAGAAAAGTCGCAATCCTGACACTTTGCGGACTAGTGTGTCGATTCTTGGCATTGGGTAAGCCCGTTTCACAGTTTTCACATTCAGAAAACGATAGTCGACGCACATTGTTTTCGGTGTCGATTCGTGGTGTGGCTGGTCCACAACAATCACAGGCGAGGCGTATGCTGACCTCGACTTGCGGATGATGCCCTTTTTCAGCCAGTCCTCGGTTTCTTCCCTTATGAACTTTCTGTTCACATCACTCGTCGTATAGGGTTGCATACGAACTGGTTTCTCGTCGTTGAGGTCAATCGTGTGCTCGGCGTGCATGCATAGACCTAGTTCGGTGCCGGGATATGTAAAAACATTTATGTTTGCATTTAGCACTGACCTCATCCTTTCTGTCTCATCCGTGGTGAAGTCTGCCGGTTGCACTTGTGAGATCGCACGCCGCACTTCCTCCGGTGAAGGAAGCTTGGGACTCCCTTGCTTGTGGCAACTGTTCGCGGTGACAGTTTCGCACACTGCTGTAGCATCTTCTTCATTTTGATTCTTGAGCAGCGGTTGTTGTGGGATGTCGTTTTTCTCGCGTTGCATTTATGGCGCTTCTTGTGAACCGTTTTTCGCTATCCATTAAGCGTATGTGTTCCGTTCGTGTATCGCTCAATGTAATCAAATGTGATGCACTGTCGCCAGTCAGTCCCTATGACGGCATCGTGTAGCAAGTCGTTGACCACTGTTACATCGACGGTTGCACTTGCGTTCTCGATGGCGATGTGTCCTTGTGTTGCTCCAACGGGAGCTGTTGAGTCTCCGAATGGTCCCTTGAGTATGCACTCCGTGTCTGGCACAACATCGAAGTTATGCTGTTCTGCAAACGCTGACGATATTAGAGTCGCTGTTGATCGCGTGTCCCATAGCGCCAGCGTCTCCACGCCATTGATCTTTGTGGGTACGAGGATTACGTTATCCTTCGAGCGCGCCGTCACGATGCGGTTGGTGTGCTGCTCTCGTGCTGCTCGCTCTTCCTTTCGTCGCGCGGCGGCTACCTTCTCCTCCTCGGTGCGTGTGTCGGGTCTCGGGCAATCCTTCGCGTGGTGGCCCCATTGCAGGCAGCGAGCGCAAATGTCCGCGGGAAGTCTCGTGGGCTTGCCTTGCTGGTGATCATCTCTCGTGTCTTTTTTTTTTTTTTTTTTTGTGGCTCGTTCCGTGGGGATGTCTTCGCGTGTCTTCCGTCGCTTCTCGCCGAAGCCATGCGCCTGTCGAATTCTCGTGCGTAGTTGATGAATTCTGACACGCTCCCTTTCCTCAGGTCGTGGAAAGTCGCGAGCACGGGCCTTGCACTTTCCGATCGCACACCCTGAATTAACCAGTCCACGATGTCGTCGTCACTTAGTGCGTACTTGCCGCGTTTTATGCGTTGCAGTCGGCAATACATGTAGTCGGTGATGGTTTCGTCTTCCGTCTGTCGCCGTGCGTTCACATTCTCCACCCATTCGCAAAACAGTGGTTGCTTGTCAAACTCCTTTCGTAGTGCCGCCACCCAAGTCGTCCAACTCTTGAGGCTTACGCCGTCTGTGCGATGCCAAGCTGCTGCGCGTCCACGAAGTCTGGATATTCCGGCGTTTAGCATGGCCATGTCGTTCCATGAAGATCTCTCATGCATGCTCTCCACTGAAGTGATCCATTCACCTACGCTCTCGTTGTCTGTTCCGGAGAACGTTGGGAGAGTTGCTGTGAGGTCGGACATGGTAGTGATCTGGATTGCAGCATTTTCGTTGGCCTGTCGTGTAGCGTCGTTGCCGTTTACCGTGTTTACTGGGTTGCCTTGCGATTCCATTTGTCGTTCCATCATTTGCGTCGTCGTCGCGAGCATCGTCAGCTCCGTTGTGCCGCTCGCGTTTACACTTCGTGCTGTCGTGGGAGTTTCGGGGAAAAATCTGCTTCGTTGCGCGTCTCCGCATGGGTCGTCACTCCCGTATTCATCGTCGAGTGTTGAGTGCTTCACTTCGCCGTCTCGATCCGCCATGGTGGTTGTTCGGTCGTTGGACGCTGTGCTTCGTTTCGCTAATGGGACGTCGTTCGCCGACACCGTGGAGGCCAGGGACGTTCCGATTCGCTTTCGTCCCGCGTCGTTGACCTCGTTCAGCTTTGTCCTCACACCGCCGTTGCTTCAGCCGTGCTGCGTGCTCGTTTGTGCCGCCATGTCACTTGCCATTTCCGTCGTTGTTCGCTCGCGTTGAATCTTGCATGTTTTCCAGTTGCGTCCGCGTTGGTAGACCTAACGAAACCTCGTCGCCATGTCGGTGATTGACGCATATGATGGCGCGATCGATCACCAAAAACAACTTGATTTATTTACGATGGATTTGGATTACAGGATCAGCATCTCGGCGGCCGCGTCTTCACGCCTCGAACGCTCGTCGTCACGTGATCTCTTTCTTCCCGCCTCGCTCGCCAGTCGCACGAGGTATTTCTCTCGCTTGCCGACAGGTGCCGCTAGTCCATCAGCTAACACAACCCATTCACAGTGACCGCACACCGATCGATGAATACATCCAGAGGTGTCATTTCAGACGAAGATCTCTTAAGCTTGAGTGAAGAAGAACTTCTAGATGGCTGGAAGGACCAGAATGTAATCAAAGTGCAGCGAATAACCGTCAAGCGTGAAAACAAAGAAATCGCATCAAAGCATTTGATACTCACCTTTGCAATGAGTGTGTATACTGCCAGATTCTCTTGAAACCGGCTACACAAAGACACGAAAAAGGGCATACATTTCCAACCCACGTAGATTCTTTAAGTGCTAGATTCGGCCACGGCTCGCAAAACTGCCGAGGCCGACTGACCTGTGCGATATGTGGACAGAATGAACACAACTCTGACAATTGTACTGGTACACTCCACTGTCCTAACTGCGACGGGGAACATACATGTCCCATGTGGAAAAAGGAAAAGGAAATAATAACTATCAAGGTAAAAGAGAACATTTCTTTCAAGGAAGCACCGAAGCGTGTTTCATTCCTTTATACTTCAGGGTATGCTGATGCGGTGCGTAGGGGGGCAGCGTCGCAGCAGACTACGGCACCGGCCCGGCCCACAAACAGTGTGGCTGCGTCTGTGCCACCAGCCCCCTTGGCGAAAGCAGCCAACGCTGCTTCGCCTTCCTTGAAGCAGGGCCCGTCGACCTCCGGGTTGGTAGGCTGCAAGGCCCCGTCTCATGAGGCGAGGGCTTCACGACGTACACACTGCTGACAAGAGCGGACGTCTAGTGCCTCGCAAGAGGCAATGGACGCTAGCCCTAGCCAGCCGGCGCGGCCAGCGCCGAAGGACCGCCGCGAGCCTCAGGACAGCGGCAAGAAAGACAAACCCCGCATTACGGGGCCCGGAAAGGGCCCTGTAAGCTAATCTACTTTGAACTTCTTGTCTTAGCCACACAGCACATATTCCTTTTAACATGGATACTGCAATTATACACTGTAACGTCAGAGGTCTTTTCCGGAACCTTGATGACGTTAAAGAACTTTTACGTAAGATTAATCCAAAGGTGTTGTGTGTGCAAGAGACACATGTTAAGTCTACACACACAGACTTCCTCCGGCAATACGCCACTTTCAGGAGAAACCGAGAGGACGCGGTGGCGTCGTCCGGTGGTGTAGCTATAATAGTCGATTGAGGGGTGGCCTGTCGGCAACTACTCCTCCGAACCCCCCTTGAGGCAGTTGCTATCCAAGCAGTGCTGTTTGATAAATTGGTGAGCACTACGTCTGTATACATACCCCCGAGTTACCAGCTCTTTAGGGCAACATTTCAGAGCTTTATAGAGGAGCTTCCCCATCCTTACCTAGTCGTCGGAGATCTAAATGCGCATAGTACGCTGTGGGGCGACTCTCGTTGTGATGCGAGAGGACGGTTAATAGAGAACTTCCGGTTCCCCTCAAATGCCTGCTTGCTGAACAAGGAACGAACATACTACAGCACTACACACAAAACATTTTCCTCCATAGATCTTAGCGTAGCGTCCGGCACACTAGTCACAAGTCATTATTAACCCCTATGGAAGTGACCACGTTCCTATCGCTTTAAACCTTACAAAGCAGGCTGAATGCCATACATACGTTCCTCGATGGAAAGTCGATTCAGCTGACTGGACGCGGTTTCGTGAAATAACACATTTGCCCTGGGACGATGTCTGTGCACTCGGTATTGAAGATGTAGTAGCATACTTTACAGCGTTTGTAATTGAGGCTGCATCAGTATGCATTCCCCAAACAAACGGGTCACCTTCGCAATGACGTATACCATGGTTGAATGAGGAGTGTAAGGAAGCGCGGAAGAAGCAAAACAAGGCTTGGGATCTCCTACGTAACTCCCCCACCCCAGAGAACCTAATTAATTTAAAGGCGATCAAGTCATGAGGAAGAAGACCACGCCGCCGTGCAAACGGGAAAGTTGGCAAAAGTACATCACTAGCATCAATTCTTATACTGACGAAAGGAAAGCATGGAACAGAGTAAACAAATTAAAAGGGCGGCAATATCATCCTCTACCGCTAGTAAATATCCAAGGAGGTACCCTCACAGATCAAGCTGATTTTCTAGGTGCACACTTCGAACATGTTTCCAGTTCATCCCACTATTCTAACACATTCTTAAGATATCAACGACAGGCAGAGCTACTGCCCCTAGATCAGAAAAGCACGCGAAACGAACCTTACAATCGCCCATTTAGCATGGCTGAATTTCAGGCTTCACTGAAATGTTGCAACAAGTTTGCGCCAGGAGCCGATGGAATAATATAGGACATAATTAAACACTTAAACCCTGAAACTCAAAAAACACTCCTGTCGCTTTTCAATGCCATGTGGTCTACAGGTCACATTCCGTCTGCGACACCACGGACCCGAGCACATGGGGGTTGGCCCTTCCCGCGTGTAGCCGTGCGCGGCTTAGCCGTGTCCAGGGAAAAGAGGATCCTGGGGGTTGAGCCGATGCCGGGTGTTCGGACCTTTATGGCCCCTCGGCGGAGGCAACACGCCTCTTTGGCCTCCGCTTTACGTAGACGGCACCCCCGGACTGACCCACCCGGGGGAAATCGGTGGTCGCCTTTTCCTGTCCCCCTCTACGATCTTTCTCTGCTCTATTTTTCTGTCTTCACTGTCCTGTGATCTCTTCTCTTCTGTCACTTCCTCAATTTCCATAGGCGGCTTGGGTTAACCTTGTATAGGTGCCCTCCCTTGGGTTTATATATAAGGTTATAGCGGCAATGTACGGCTGCCGCCTGCAGCCTTACACGTTAAGTGCTGCAGCGTCCCCTTGTTGGACTCCGTGGTGGGTGGCTGCCATTGCTGCCGAAATACACCAAACTGCTATGGGAACACCCGCTTTTCCCCGACTTCTTGATCGTCTCCCTCAGTAGAGGGGACGCACCGATGAGATTCTGAACTTGTTCACCAGACCAAAAGACATTTTCCCCCGATTCCAAGTAGTACATAGTGAAAGAACCGAAAAACTAGCAAGAACCATATCCCCATTTGTAGTTGCAAAAAGCTTGACCAACACGCTAGGCCCTGGCTACAAAGTCACCAAAATGCCAATCTTCTGCTTGAGCTACGGGATAAGGAGCAATACAACAGACTCGGCAAGCTTGTTACTTTTTGGTGATGTCCCAGTTTCCGTTTCACCGCATCGATCCATGAACACAGTACGGGGGGTAGTATCAAGCAGACCTCATCGACCTATCTGAAACCGAACTGTTGGAAGGATGGAAGGAGCAAAATGTCACGAATGTGCAGCGCATTGTTATGAGACGGGACAATAAAGAAATTCGCACGAAACACCTGATTCTTACCTTTGAATTGAGCGTTTTGCCAAAAAGCATTGAAACAGGCTACACAAAGGCATCCGTAAGACCATACATTCCAAATCCTAGGCGATGCTACCAATGCCAAAGATTTGGCCATGGCTCGCAGAACTGCCGTGGTCGACTCACCTGTGCTAAGTGTGCAATACAAGGTCATGCCTCAGACACTTGTGAGGCCACACCTCACTGCGTTAAATGCGATGGTGACCATCCTGCATACTCCCGCTCCTGTCCAAGCTGGAAAAAAGAAAAAGAAATTCTAACACTGAAAGTCCGTGAAGACATATCGTTCAGGGAAGCACGCAAAAGGTGCTCACCATTCCACACTACCACTTATGCTGATGCGGCGCGTCAAGGGGCAGCGTCGCAGCGGCTACTGCCACCTGCACAGCCCGCGCGTAGCGAGCTGTCGCTTGTGGCTCCTGCCCCCAGGGTGGAAGCAGCTAAGCCTGCTCCACCCAACCAGCAAACAGGCCCGGGGACCCCAGGGTTGCCGGCGCCACAACAGTCCTCGGTGGCAGCCTGCGCTACGCGTAGCGAACCCGCAGGCCCACCAGCAGCTCCCACGGAGGGTGCAGTCAAGGCTGCCTCACCCTCACTGGCCCCTGCTGGCGCTAGCAACAGCCCGCGCAGCTCAGGCCCAAAGGCAGCCCCATCGACCTCAGGGCTGGGGGGCGCGAATGTCTCGTCCTTCGCGGCGAGACTTTCTCGCGAAACTTCTCGCTCGCAAGAGCGCATGTCCGGTGCCTCACAAGAGGGCAATGGACACCACACCCATCCCGACGGCGCACCAAGCGCCAAAGGAGCGGCGAGGTTCCCTCGACCGCTTCAGAAAGGACAAATCCCACGTTACAGGGCCTGGAAAGGGCTCTGTAATCTAAGGCAACACCTCCGTTTTTTTAGTACACACAGCACCTATTTAATTTCAGTATGGATACACAAATCATACATTGGAACGTCAGAGGCCTTTTTAGGAACCTCGATGATGTGCAAGAACTTCTCCACGAACACAACCCAAAAGTGCTGTGTGTACAGGAAACTCACTTAAAATCGAAACATACAAATTTCTCCGACAGTATGTTACGTTTCGTAAAGATCGTGATAATGCTCTCGCATCATCAGGCGGTGTTGCCATCGTAATCCACAAAAGCATAGCATGTAAACGTTTGCGGCTACAAACGCCCCTCGAAGCAGTGGCAGTTCGACTTTTAATCTTAAACAGACTCATCACCATTTGCTCGCTTTACATACCCCCACATTACCAACTACACAAACATGAATTTCAGTCATTTTCAGTCAGTAAGGTTCTGGCAATTCATTTATAGACGAATTGCCAGAACCTTATCTTGTTCTTGGCGATTTCAATGCGCACAGTGGTCTGTGGGGCGACTCTCGCATTGATGCACGAGGCCGACTAATTGAGGACTTTCTTTTCTCATCCGGTGCATGTCTGCTAAATAAAAAAGAAGCCACATATTATTGTGTCGCAAATAAAACCTTTTCCTCCATAGATCTGAGCATAGCTTCTCCATCCATACTACCTGAACTTGAATAGGAAGTTATAAAAAACCCTTATGGGAGCGACCATTTCCCAATACTGCTAACACCAAGACAATACGAATCTCCACCACACGCCCCCCAGTGGAAGGTCGATGCAGCGGACTGGAAGAAATTCCAAACACTCACCAGTACGCTCTCGTGGGCTGACATTTCATCGCTCGGAATTGACGGTGCCGTCGAATATTTTACTAATTTCATAATTGATGCAGCTCTTAAGTGTATTCCCCAAACAAGTGGACTTTCTAGCAAACGCCGTGTTCCGTGGTGGAATGAACAATGCCGGAACGCGCGTAGGCAGCAGAACAAAGCATGGAGGCAGCTTCGCGATTCTCCTACTGCTGAAAACCTCGTCAATTTCAAGAAAATCAAATCCCAAGGTAGGAGAACGCGCAGACAAGCCAGGAGAGACAGCTGGCAAACATTCTTATCCAGCATCAATTCATACACGGATGAGGCCAAGGTTTGGAACAGGGTCAATAGAGTAAGAGGACGACAAACATATCCGCCTCCCTGGTACATACGCAGGGAGATAGCCTGGAGGACCAAGCGAACCATCTGGGTGCACATTTTGAACATGTGTCCAGTTCATCACACTATTCTCCAGCATTTACAAAATACAAAGCAGCAATAGAAAAACAAAAACTAGACCGAAAGAGCACTGGGAACGAGCCATATAACCTACCTTTCTCCCTAGCAGAGCTGCAAGCATCACTCACCTGTTGGAACCAATCTGCCCCAGGCTCTGACCGCATACTCTACGAAATGTTGAAAAACCTGTCCTCTGAAACAAAGAAAACCCTTCTCTGCCTGTACAACTCTATATGGACCTCCGGCGAGATCCCCTCTGCCTGGAAAGAGGCCATAGTAATCCCTATCCTGAAGCAGGGCAAGGATCCATCGTCCGTATCGAGTTATCGGCCCATAGCTCTAACAAGCTGCATCTGCAAAGTTTTTGAGAAGATGATAAACCGCCGTCTGATACATTTCCTAGAATCAAACAAGCTGCTTGACCCATACCAGTGTGGATTCCGCGACGGCCGATCCACCACTGACCATCTGATACGCCTAGAGGCTCAGATTCGTGAGGCTTTTGTCCACAAGCAATTCTGCTTGTCTGTTTTCCTTGATATGGAAAAAGCATACGACACCACGTGGTGAGTCGGAATACTAAGAGACCTCGCACACTTTGGAATACGTGGCATTATGCTGAATATCATTGAAAGTTATCTGTCCAACCGCAGATTCCGTGTTCGTGTGGGTAATGCCCTATCAAGACCATATGTGCAGGAAACTGGAGTACCACAGGGTGGTGTGCTTAGTTGCACCCTTTTTATGATAAAAATGAACTCTCTGCGTCTGTACATCCCACGCAACATTTTTTATTCAGTATATGTCGACGATGTACAGATAGGCTGCACGTCATGTAACCTTGCAATCTGTGAGCGGCAGGTTCAGCTTGGACTGAACAAACTGTCTAAGTGGGCAGACGAGAATGGTTTTCGGCTTAACCCACAAAAGTCCACATGCGTCCTCTTCTCCAGAAAGAGAGGGTTGCACCCTGATCCCAACATCGAGATACAGGGTGAGGGTCTACGTGTAAAAACTGAACACAAATTCCTAGGCCTAATTCTGGACGCGAAGTTAACGTTTATCCCACATCTAAAGTATTTAAGAAACAAGTGCCTGAAGACAATGAGCATCTTGAAAGTGTTGTCTCGCACTACGTGGGGTAGTGACACAAGATGTCTATTGAGTCTATATAAGAGCCTCATTCGATCACGTATAGACTACGGTTCCTTTATATATCACTCCGCGACGCCGAGCGCCTTGAAGATGTTAGACCCTGTCCACCATCTGGGTATCCGCCTCTCTACGGGTGCGTTCAGAACAAACCCCGTAGAAAGCCGTTATGCCGAATCAAATGAATGGTCGCTACATCTACAGAGAACTTACTTATCCTTTGTATATTTCCTAAAAGTGAGCTCAAACAATACGCACCCTGCCTACACAACTATAAACGATCTGTCCAGTGCCCAAACCTTTCTGAACCGCCCTTCCGTGAGAAAGCCCTACGTACTGCGAGAAGTCTTGCCGAAGAAATGGATGTGTCGCTCCATGAACACGATGTCATGCCCCCTCCTGTAGAGCTGCCGCCATGGCAGTGGCAGCTGATTGACTGTGATCTGTCCTTCATTGAGGTCACAAAGCATGCGCCGGTCGCACATATCCGTATGCACTTCCTCGAATCGCAGCACACATACTCTTGCCCAGAATATTTTACTGACGCTTCAAAGTCACACGCTGGCGTGTCTTACGCGGCGGTCGGTCCGTCCTTTTCTGCTGCGGGAGTTCTACACCCAAACACAACCACCTTTACAGCGGAGGCCTACGCCATCCTGGTGGCGGTTAAACACATCAAACAGCTAGACATACGCAAGGCAGTCATTTACACTGACTCTTTGAGCGTGTTGAAATGTTTAAACACTTCAAGTAGGCACAGAAACCCCGTAATTATAACTCTTTATTCCACCATTTGCACCGCGTATGCATCCAAGCAGCAAATTGTGCTCTGCTGGGTGCCAGGGCACCGCGAGATCGAAGGGAATGAGTTGGCCAACAAGCTAGCCACATCAGTTCATACAGACGCTGCCACTTCACCCATAGCTGTCCCTGTAATGTACCTAAAACCCTTTATTAGAAAAAGGTCAGGGCCTACTGGCAACAGTCTGTGGGACAGAGAAACGAGCAACAAATTGCACACTATCAAGCCTCATCTCGCTCATTGGCCACCAGAATCAAAGACACGCCGCACACAGGTTACACTTTGCAGACTCAGGATAGGACACACATACAGTACACACGCATACTTATTGTCTGGTGGCGATCCCCCTGTCTGTGATGAATGTGGCGAGCCACTCAGTGTACTTCATGTCCCTTTGCAGTGCCCTGAACTGGAGCCTCAGAGGAAAAGACATTTTCCATTACCATCACGGCAAAATCTCCCATTACACCCTTGTATGTTTTGGGGCAACGAACCTATTTTTAAATACCAATCCATCATCGTGTTTTTAAGAGATATACAGAACTTTCGTGTTATATACCCAAGTGACTTGTAGCACGGCCTCTCTGCAGAGGCCACTGCTGCAGTATTTTATTAAAGAAGGCACGTGCCTCGTAGTCTTTGGCCACAAAGACCTTCGGTAGGCGTCGTGCTACTCTATATGTTTAGTTTTAGCACCATGACCACTTCTCATCTATTCACCACTCACAGGTCATTCCACACGTCACTGCCATAATTATATTCTATATATGTTTTACGCTTCTATACCGCGATTTGTTCTTAGGCCCCTTTACAGCCACATCGCATGCTATCATCGGAGCTCACTGATCATGGCAAACATATCTTTCATTGTCTTGGCGCTCTTTGGCCACATTTGGCCTTTGCGCCACGAAACACCAAATATCATCATCGTCATCACATTCCGTCTGCTTGGAAACAAGCCATCGTAGTCCCAATTCTCAAAGAGAACAAGGACCCCTCTTTAGCCGTCATCTACAGACCCATAGCGTTGACAAGCTGTTTGTGCAAACTCTTGGAGAAAATGATAAATCGGCGCTTGGTTTCATTATCTTGAAAATAACGAAATACTAGATACTCTGCAATGTGGGTTCAGGGAAGGTAGATCTACTATCGACCACCTTGTCCGTATGGAGGCGAGCATCCGGGATGCCTTCATACACGAGCAATTCTTCCTATCAGTATTTCTTGACAGGGAGAAAGCCTACGATACTACGTGGCGCTTTGGAATTCTCCGAGATTTGTCTGGAATGGGTATCCGCGGTAACTTGCTGATCGTTATTGAAAATTATCTATATAATAGAACATTCCGTGTGAGTGTTGGCAACGTCCTATCCCGACCATTCACTCAGGAGACAGGTGTACCTCAAGGTGGAGTGTTGAGCTGTACTCTTCATCGTCAAAATGAATTCTTTGCATACCGTTATACCGCGCACAATGTTTTATTCTGTATATGTGGACGAGTGCAGATTGGGTATAAATCATGTAATGTTGCAATCTGCGAGCGACATGTACAGCTTTGCCTAAACAAACTGTGTAACTGGGCGGATGAGAATGGGTTTAGTGTAAACCCACAGAAAAGTACCTGTATGCTTTTCTCAAACAAAAGAGGAATATTACCGGATCCCGATATTTCTCTGAATGGAGAACGTCTATCTGTAAGCTCTCAGCATAAATTTTTAGGTATAATCTGAGATTCTTAACTCACTTTTATCCCTCACCTGAAACATCTTAAAGAGAAGTGTCTCAAAACGATGAATCTACTGAAGCTTCTGTCACACGCATCCTAGGGAAGTGACAGGCGATGCCTCTTGAGCTTATATAAGAGTCTGATACGATCGCGCCTTGACTACGGCGCAATGGTTTATCACTCTGCTGCGCCTATAGTGCTTTAACCCCGCAGGGGCGTCTGCGTCAGCAGGCGTTTGGTGTGTTGCGACACCACGGACCCGAGCACATGGGGGTTGGCCCCTCCCGCGTGTAGCCGTGCGCGGCTTAGCCGTGTCCGGGGAAAAGAGGATCCTGGGGGTTGAGCCGATGCCGGGTGTTCGGACCTTCATGGCCCCTCGGCGGAGGCAACACGCCTCTTTGGCCTCCGCTTCACGTAGACGGCACCCCCGGACTGACCCACCCGGGGGAAATCGGTGGTCGCCTTTTCCTGTCCCCCTCTCCGATCTTTCTCTGCTCTATTTTTCTGTCTTCACTGTCCTGTCATCTCTTCTCTTCTGTTACTTCCTCAATTTCCATAGGCGGCTTGGGTTAACCTTGTGTAGGTGCCCTCCCTTGGGTTTATATATAAGGTTATAGCGGCAATGTACGGCTGGCGCCTGCAGCCTTACACGTTAAGTGCTGCAGCGTCCCCTTGTTGGACTCCGTGGTGGGTGGCTGCCATTGCTGCCGAAAAACACCAAACTGCTATGGGAACACCCGCTTTTCCCCGACTTCTTGATCGTCTCCCTCAGAAGAGGGGACGCACCGATGAGATTCTGAACTTGTTCACCAGACCAAAAGACATTTTCCCCCGATTCCAAGTAGTACATAGTGAAAGAACCGAAAAACTAGCAAGAACCATATCCCCATTTGTAGTTGCAAAAAGCTTGACCAACACGCTAGGTCCTGGCTACAAAGTCACCAAAATGCCAAGCGGGGATCTTCTGCTGAGCTACGGGATAAGGAGCAATACAACAGACTCGGCAAGCTTGTTACTTTTGGTGATGTCCCAGTTTCCGTTTCACCGCATCGATCAATGAACACAGTACGGGGGGTAGTATCTGAAGCAGACCTCATCGACCTATCTGAAACCGAACTGTTGGAAGGATGGAAGGAACAAAATGTCACGAATGTGCAGCGCATTGTTATGAGACGGGACAATAAAGAAATTCGCACGAAACACCTGATACTTACCTTTGAATTGAGCGTTTTGCCACAAAGCATTGAAACAGGGTACACAAAGACATCCGTAAGACCATACATCCCAAATCCTAGGCGATGCTACCAATGCCAAAGATTTGGCCATGGCTCGCAGAGCTGCCGTGGTCGACTCACCTGTGCTAAGTGTGGAACACAATGTCATGCCTCAGACAATTGTGAGGCCACACCTCACTGCGTTAATTGCGATGGTGACCATCCAGCATACTCCCGCTCCTGTCCAAGCTGGAAAAAGAAAAAGAAATCCTAACACTGAAAGTCCGTGAAAACATATCGTTCAGGGAAGCACGCAAAAGGTGCTCACCATTCCACACTACCACATATGCTGATGCGGCGCGTCAAGGGGCAGCGTCGCAGCGGCTACTGCCACCTGCCCAGCCCGCGCGCAGCGAGCTGTCGCTTGTGGCTCCTGCCCCCAGGGTGGAAGGCGCTAAGCCTACTCCACCCAACCAGCAAACAGGCCCGGTTACCGTAGGGTTGCCGGCACAACAACAGTCCTCGGTGGCAGCCTGCGCTTCGCGTAGCGAACCCGCAGGCCCGCCAGCAGCTCCCACGGTGGGTGCAGTCAAGGCTGCCTCACCCTCACCGGCCCCTGCTGGCGCTAGCAACAGCCGGCGCAGCTCGGGCCCAAAGGCAGCCCCATCGACCTCAGGGCTGGTGGGCGCGAATGCCTCGTCCTTCGCGGGGAGACTTTCCCGCGAAACTTCTCGCTCGCAAGAGCGCGTGTCCGGCGCTTCACAAGAAGCAATGGACACCACACCCATCCCGACGGCGCACCAAGCGCCTAAGGAGCGGCGAGGTTCCCTCGACCGCTTCAGAAAGGACAAATCCCGCGTTACAGGGCCTGGAAAGGGCTCTGTAATCTAAAGCAACATTTCCTTTTTTAGTACACCAGCACCAATTTACTTTAATTATGGATACACAAATCATTCAATGGAACGTCAGAGGCCTTCTTAGGAACCTCGACGATGTCCAAGAACTTATTTACCAACACAATCCAAAAGTGCTGTGTGTACAGGAAACGCACTTAAAATCGAAACATACAAATTTTCTCCGACAGTATGTTACATTTCGTAAAGATCGCGATGATGCTGTCGCATCATCAGGCGGTGTTGCCATTGTAATTCACAAAAGCATAGCATGTCAACGTTTGCAGCTGCAAACGCCCCTTGAAGCAGTGGCAGTTCGACTTGTTCTTCTAAACAAGCTCATCACCATCTGCTCACTTTACATACCCCCCCATTACCACTTGCATAAACATGAATTCAGTCCCTTATAGATGAATTGCCAGAACCCTATCTTGTTCTTGGCGATTTCAATGCGCACAGTAGTCTGTGGGGCGACTCTCGTATCGATGCGCGAGGTCGTCTTGTTGAACAATTTCTTTTCTCATCCGGTGCTTGTCTGCTTAACAAAAAAGAACCGACATATTATTGTCTTGCAAACAAAACCTTTTCCTCTATAGACCTCAGCATAGCTTCTCCATCCATATTACCTGAACTTGAATGGGAAGTTATAAAAAACCCTTACGGGAGCGACCATTTCCCAATACTGCTGAGAGCGCCAAGACAATACGAATCTCCACCACATGCTCCCCGGTGGAAGGTCAATGCAGCGGACTGGGAAAAATTCCAAACACTTACCAGTAAGCTCTCGTGGGCTGACATTTCATCGCTCGGAATTGACGGTGCCATCGAGTATTTTACAAATTTCATAATAGATGCAGCTTCTAAGTGTATTCCCCAAACAAGTGGTCTTTCTAGCAAACGCCGTGTTCCGTGGTGGAATGAACAATGCCGGAACGCACGTAGGCAGCAGAACAGAGCATGGAGGCAGCTTCGCAATTATCCTACTGCTGAAAACCTTGTCAGTTTCAAGAAAATCAAGTCCCAAGGTAGGAGAACACGCAGACAAGCCAGGAGAGACAGCTGGCAAACATTTTTATCAAGTATCAACTCGTACACGGATGAGGCCAAGGTTTGGAACAGGGTGAATAGAGTAAGAGGACGACAAACACATCCGCCTCCCCTGGTAGACAGACAGGGAGACAGCCTGGAGGACCAAGCGAACCATCTGGGTGCACATTTTGAACATGTTTCCAGTTCATCACACTATTCTCCAGCGTTTAAAAGATACAAATCAGCAATAGAAAAACAAAAACTGGACCGAAAGAGCACCGGAAACGAACCATATAACCTACCTTTCTCCCTAGCAGAGCTGCATGCATCACTCACCTGTTGCAACCAATCTGCCCCAGGCCCTGACCGTATACTATATGACATGTTGAAAAACCTACCCTCTGAAACGAAGAAAACCCTTCTCTGTCTCTATAACTCTATATGGACCTCCGGCGAGATCCCCTCTGCCTGGAAAGAGGCCATAGTGATCCCTATCCTGAAGCAGGGCAAGGATCCATCGTCCGTATCGAGTTACCGGCCCATAGCTCTAACAAGCTGCCTCTGCAAAGCTTTTGAGAAAATGATAAACCGTCGTCTGATACATTTCCTAGAATCAAACAAGCTGCTTGACCCATACCAGTGCGGTTTTCGCGAGGGTCGATCCACCATTGACCATTTGATACGTATTGAGGCACAGATACGTGAAGCTTTTGTTCACAAACAATTCTTCCTTTCTGTTTTCCTCGATATGGAAAAAGCATACGACACCACATGGCGGTTCGGAATACTGAGAGACCTCTCCCACTTTGGTATACGTGGTAATATGCTAAATGTGATTGAAAGTTATCTGCTGAATCGCACATTCCGTGTTCGAGTTGGCAATGCTTTATCACGACCTTTTGTGCAGGAAACCGGAGTGCCGCAGGGTGGGGTGCTCAGTTGCACTCTCTTTATTATAAAAATGAATTCCTTGCGTCTATGCATCCCACGCAACATGTTCTATTCAACGTACGTCGATGATGTACAGATTGGATTTAAATCGTGCAACCTTGCCATCTGTGAGCGGCAGGTTCAGCTTGGTCTGAACAAGGTGGCTAAATGGGCAGACGAGAATGGGTTCTGCCTAAATCCACAAAAGAGCACCTGCGTCCTTTTTTCTCGAAAGAGAGGACTGTACCCCGACCCCGACATTCACCTGCAAGGACAGAGTCTACCTGTAAAAACGGAACATAAATTCTTAGGCACAATTCTTGACACAAAGCTGACATTCATACCACACCTAAAATATCTAAAAAACAAGTGCATGAAAACAATGAATATTTTAAAAGTGTTGTCACACACTACATGGGGTAGCGACAAAAAATGTCTCTTAAACGTGTATAAAAGCCTCATACGAACACGCCTAGACTACGGGGCCATAATTTATCAGTCAGCCACCCCAACCGCGTTGAAGATGCTGGACCCCATCCACCATCTAGGTATTCGCTTGTCTACAGGTGCCTTTAGGACAAGCCCTGTAGAAAGCCTTTACGTGGAATCCAATGAGTGGTCCCTCCACTTCCAGAGGACCTACACAGCTTTCATGTATTTTCTTAGAGTGAATGCAAACAGTGAACATCCCTCATATTCCACCGTAAATGATTTGTCCAGCTCCCACCTCTTTCATAACCGCCCTGCAGTAAGAGAGCCCTTCTCGTTGCGTGTGAGAAATCTGGCTGAGGAAATGGATGTCCCACTTTTTGAACATCGTCTAATGACACCCACTATACAGGTCGCACCGTGGCAGTGGCAGATTGTAGAGTGTGATTTGTCCTTTTTACATGTTACGAAGCACGCCCCCGTTGCACACATTCGAATGCACTTCCTTGAACTGCAGCATAAATACTCCTGTCCGGAATTTTACACCGATGCATCAAAGTCTCATGCTGGTGTCTCTTATGCAGCGGTTGGCCCATCATTTTCAGATGCCGAGGCCCTGCACCCACAACGAGCATTTTACAGCAGAGGCTTATGCAATACTGTCGGCTCTTAAACATATCAAGGACTCGAAAATACCCAAAGGAATCATCTACACAGACTCGCTGAGCGTAGTAAAAGCTTTAAAATCTCTTAAAAGGCACAAAAATCCCATAATAGTATCGCTTTATTCATTCATATGTAGTATTTATGCATCTGGGCAGCATGTTGTGGTGTGCTGGGTGCCAGGACACCGAGACATCGAGGGAAATGTACTGGCAGACCAGCTTGCCACATCCGTCGAGGCAAAAGCTGGCAACACATCTATGCCCGTCCCTGTTCATGATATGAAGCCATATCTACGCAAGAGACTTCGAGTCCATTGGCAGCGTTTGTGGGACGGCCAGACTCATAACAAGCTCCATTTAATTAAGCCCCATTTAGGAAACTGGCCATCGACCACGAAATCTAGAAGAAATGATGTCCTATTCTGTAGGCTCAGAATAGGACACACTTACAGCACGCATAATTACCTGCTGTCTGGAGGCGAACCCCCAACCTGTACTAGATGCGGGGAAGCACTTACTGTACTTCACATCCTAGTACAGTGTCCATTAATAGAACCTGAAAGAAAGAAACATTTTGTTCAAGCCTATAGAGAGAACATACCCCTTCACCCAGCGTTGTTTTTAGCTAATGACCCGGTATTTCAGCACGACTCAGTTTTAGCCTTTTTAAATGACATCGACATTTTGCAAGTTCTTCGCCCGAGAGATTCGTAGCAGGGTCCTCTTTCAGAGGACGCTGCTGCGACAGCATTTTGAAATGCACTCTCCTCCAGGCTCTTGCTTCTAAGGGTCTCTGTGAGGCAGTAGTGCCTTGTATCGCTCACAGCTTTTTATACCATATTCATTGCGCCCTATCACATCATTGTCATGATCTTATTAATTTTGTATTTTACGCACCTTTAGTGCGCAGAATTTTAGGCCCCTTTACAGCCACCCTACACCTACCCACTGTCATTGATCATACCATTGCTCACTCGGTACACTACGTCTTGGCGCTCTTTGGCCATAGCTGGCCCTTGCGCCAGAAAACAACATATATTATTATTATTATTATTATAGTGCTTTAAATATTCTCGATCCTGTTCACCACCTGGGTATCCGCCTGGCTACAGGTGCCTTCAGGACTAGTCCTGTAGAAAGCCTGTATGTTGAGTCCAATGAATGATTCCTACATCTCCAAAGGACATACTTAGCTTTCTCGTACTTCCTGAAGGTAGAATCAAATGTTGAACACCCATGTCATTCAATTACTTGCGACGTATCCACTAGAGCACTGCACGGGCCGATTTTTGCAGCCCAAGCCCGGCCCGGGCCCGTTTTTACATTGGGCGGCCCGCCGAGCCCGATCAAAACATTTATGGCGAGACCCGGGCCCGGCCCGGGCCCGGAAATATTCTACGTTACCCGCCCGGCCCGGCCCGCCACCCCTTTACATTAGTCCCGAGCCCGGCCCGAACCCGGCCCGAGACCGAAAAATACATGTTTTTCAGAGTTGAGAGGCCCGAGAATAACTCGCTGCACGTTACATGCGCACCACCAGAAAGCCCGAGCCCGGCCCGAGCCCGTGTCAAAAAACCCGAGCCCGGCCCGGGCCCGGGTCAAAAAGCACACGCCGTGCCCGAGCCCGGCCCAAGCCCGTGAAAAAAAATGTTGCAGTGGCTTAGCTCGGCTATACCAGGATATACGTAGCGTTAGCAAAGGTTCAGCTGATTATTCTTAGCTTTCCTGGTTGTCTAGATTGTCAAGGATTAGCTTGATTGCCATGCTTACTGCTGCTCCAATGACACACACAAACGACAGTCAGAAGCGCAGCGGCTCCAGCGCAGTGTCTGACGGCGACTACACAGCGAGCGCGCGCCGGCGCCAGTGCGTCTACCACGGCTACGACGTCACTCCTCTGGAATGCGCAGACCGGCGGCGGTGAGTCGCGCGCGGCGGCGGCGGAGTGCGCGAGAGGTGCCGGCTCCGGTGGCTCCGGTGCGCAAGCCGTGTGACATCACTGATCCTTGCGCATGCGCAGCACGGCTCTTGATGTGCCGCGCGAAACGGGCTTGGTTAGGCCAGTGTAGCTAACGCTACAAAACTGCTCTACCCGGCCCGGCCCGGCCCACGGGCCGGGCCCGGGCTTTCGGGTAAGCCCGAGCCCGTGCAGTGCTCTAGTATCCACTGCCAGGCTTTCTCGTAACCGCCCAGCTTTGAGGACCCCTCTGTTCTGCGTTTAGAAGCAAGCATCTGCGTTTAGAAGCAAAGGCGGATGAAACGGCTGTCCCACTTATAAAAAGCCTACTAATGGCTCCTACTCGCTTACCACCACCCTGGGAATGGCAGACCATCGAGTGCGATACTTCTTTTATACAAGTATCAAAATATTCCCCTGAAGCGCATATACGTTCTCACTTCCTTGAACTTCAAGCGAAGTACTGCTGCGAAGAATGTGTCGGTCGTCACGCATACACGAGGTGCTATGGCGTAGACTGCAGACTCGCACTTTTCTATCCCCTGTCTTACGTCACAAAATTTACCCTGGAATATACCCTACCTCAGCCTGCAAGTTTTGTCCGGCTAGCAGAGCGGACCTAAACCACAATATGTGACAATGCAAGAACCACTCCCCACCCCCTCACCTTTGTAGAGTTTTAAGTAGTCGGGAGCTATGGGAGGCTGCCATGCGCAGTGATAACCCCGAACTTCAGGAAGCTATCCTGAGGTTGGCTGAGGTGGTAGAGGCGGCCTACCTTGAGTAGGACAACCTCTATCGCCTTCTTCTCGCAGCCCCTTTCCTTTTACGATGGGATAAATAAAGTTGTTTCTCTCTTTCGCGCGCGTTCGTTGTGCCAAAACGGCACAACGAGTCGCTCGCCTATCCGGCACCGGCAGTTCTGTCCGCCTCAACTGCACTGTAGGCTCAGCGGAAACGCTGAACCATATTCTCCTCGACTGCGCCGGCTACTCTCATGCCCGCTATTCACTAAGAGCCACCTACCGCCGCCTCGGACTTCCCACGGACAGTGTTGAAGCCTTCCTTTTCTCATGTGGATACTCATCCGTAGCCAAGCGAGCTTTGGCAGCTCTGCTTGAGGTTTTTGAGAGTATACAAACCTTTACACGCCGCTATAAGCCCCGTTTTGCTTCTGCTTCATCTGCTTCGTACGGCCTTACCACTCTACTCCTTCCTCCTCCCTTTCTCTCCCCACTCTTTCATTCCCACCACCCCCTCCCTGTGCAGTACTGGTAAGATGACCTCCTATATAGCGAGAGACAGTTACAGTACTGGACTTATATCTTACTTTTCTCATATAAAAGTCACTATACTACTGGTGTGATGGAGTACGACGACATCCACTGTTGGGAGCGGCACAAACTAGGCGATGCAGGCACATAGGGTCAATCAACTCTTCACCGCTTGCCTTTAGAATATACATAGAGCCTTTTCCACCACCTTGAATACACTCAGCTGAATTCTTGGCATGATTATACGGCCTCTGAAGCACAGTTTCAGATACAAAGGGAGACAGAAGAGAGGAAATGCGGAGACGTTAACAAGACGCACGTTCGGTTTTCAACCTTGCACTAGGGGAAGGGTGTATAGGAATGAAAAGAGAGAGCAGAGAGAGAGCAGAGTATCGCGGACATGTGAAGGGGCGCACCGAGTCTATAGATGATCGCCAATCCTTGTTGACTTCAAGTACTGCTATAACGCTTTCGTAGCTTCTGCGCCATCGACGCACACAGCCATGCCCAAAGGGGCCAAGGATCTTTAATTTCAAAAATCATTTAGGATCCAGCCTGTTCAATGCTATTTGGAGAAGCTGACGGTTGACGTCATACCACAGACAGACCATAAGATGCTAGCAGAAGACATAAGCTTCAGGATTCCTAATTACGTATTCATGTAAATCAACAAACACGCGAATATATGTGTGCTTGAAAGTGAGATAGCAAGCTCCATAATTTGGTTTTGAAGAATACCGTTTGGAACGAAACCTAACACTTTCCTGCTTATAGAATACACCGCATCCAGGATAATGCCGCTTTCCGGTTAGCACCAGCTGGAACATATAGAGCATCTTGCGCCATGGCGTCTCTTGAGAGTCCCATACATAGCGAGGGGCGGATTCGGGCAAACCTTAGCTCAATCAACTTTTTTCCAAAGCAATGTTATTTTTGACAACGTTGGCATAACTCCGACGTCAAATTCCGAACGTGAGGCATCTACCAGTTGTTTGGGGAGTGCCGCTTATATCATAAAATGTCTACCGGCCGAAATATGTGAAACATGCCTAACAATATACCTCTATGCGGTGCACTCTAGAGTTTACCTGCGCTCGGGCTGTAGTGCAGTACATTTCAAAGGCATATAACCAACCATGCATTGCCTGACGCCCAAAGTGTGAATGAAAGAGTTTTTTGGGTAATCACACGCACGCATTTACCTTCCTGCTTCATAAATACAGCAAGAATTCTGATGGGTGACACTGGTTACAGTTTGGAAACAAAACAAAATTGTCATGGAAATAACAGTTACACAGCCTAGTTGGTACAACTCTATGGCAACGTATCTCGTATCGGACGTTCATATGTGGTACTGAAATACTTGTCGCAATGTTCGCGCTGAAAAGGGCCAGGTATCTCTGAAATACGCTTTTAGTTGTGCCTAAAGTAATCGGTAGAAATTGACGCTTCTTTGTTGTAGTTATATCTTGGTCACATCAGCAAATTTACACAGTGACGCTTGATTCACTCGCAGTTACTGGAATCTCATCTACTACTTTGTCTGGGGTCAACAGCCCCACGATGACTTCTCAGATCTCATCAAATCGAGCGCCGAAGTGCAAGGCAGCAATGTGGCCCTGCTTCTTCAAATAATTTTTGTGAAGGGTTACGTGACGCCATCGATATTCCGCATTTCTAACATCAGCCAACAGACATAGAATGAGACAGGTGGCTACTGGGTGAAGATTCTCAGCGACCAACTCTTCCCTCTGGAGCCGTTATCGCCTTTGGACGACGTACTCATCGCAAACACAGACTTCTTAGATAGGCTCAGGACGTTCGTCCAGGGCAGAGGCGACGAAAAAGTGCTCGAGCACGTATCCTGGCAGGTCGTCCAGATGTACTCAGTGATGCTCGACAGGACGCTTCTCGAAGACATTTTCAGCGACAAGCAGCAGGCATCGTCTCTTATCACTCTGCTGTGTGCGAGAGAACTAGACGCGGTCTACAACCCTGTCGTGGCAGCTCTCTACGTTCGTTGGCGTCTCACGTCGACCGGTAGGAGACATGTCAGCGCGCTATTCCAGACTTTGACGCAACGCGCCGTGGATGCCGTCAACCAGCTATCGTGGTTGGACCTCTAGAGCAGACATTTTTTCGCGCAACGACTCGAATCTACCGTGGTTCGCCTATGGCCTCCTGCTCTGTTTGATGACGCCGAAAAAGTGAAAAGCCTCTACGCCCACTGTCCTCTAAGCGAGACATCTTTTGTGCGGCTCTGGTTGGCAGTGCGTGAGTGTCTGAGCCACCTCCTGATGGGGAAGCACCGAGGATACGTGTCTGCAACGGCCCCCAACTTCACGCCTTACCTTTTCACGTACGAGTCTTTCGAACCCTCCGCCGAACTTGCCATGGCGGTGCTCGCGAGCCCTGCGTATTCGACACGCGGTACACCAGGCATGCTCTTCGGAGGTTTGGGCTCACTGTTCGCGATTATCTTAATCCATGCATTCGACGGACATAAGCAGCCCGTCCATTCTAACGGCAGTGTGAAAGAATCCGGGTCGTGGCCCTCTGTAGCATCTACGCAAGCCCTCGTTGAAAAAAAGAAGTGCTTTACTCGTATCTCACTATCTACAATAGCGGGCGTAGAGATTGCGCATTCACTCTTCTTGCAGCGCCTCCAGAATAGTTTTCACCGTAACCTCAGCAGTGAACTAACAGATGAGAAACTTTTTGTATGACCTTTTGCCGCATGTTATGCTCTACACAGTCTTGGTGGGGTCACGTAAATTGAAATTTAATTGTGAAACACACGGGAGCGTTTTCACCAGCCTTTCACTGCACTTCAAGCTCGCGACTGACGCCGCGCGAAAGTTGCCAATTTTTTTCAAGCGTCGAAAAGCTCTTCTTGCGACAATAAACCATGTTCGCTGGTACATAGCGCAGCTGTCGGACAGTGGATTGGTTTGTTGTAGATCATTTCAGCACTTTGCGTATTTCGTCATTTCATTCATATTGACACGTATACATTTCTATCTTTCACCGGTGACCGCTTTTCGCCGGCTGGCGGGTGTTAAATATTATCGCTGGGGGCAGTCCGCGCCTGCATGTGTCGGAGGTTTGTTGCTACAAAAGCTCTATAGCGCCTACGACTGTACGTAGGATTTTGACCCGAAGTAAGTATGAGCAGTATTTTACACTAACAACAAACACATTTAGCAACATAACCACTAGTGGACGAGTGCAGAGAGCACAGGACAGCAGCATTACACTTTATATCGCGCGCGCTGCTAGTTACAGGCGGTTGAAAAAAAAATTTTCTCTCTTTGTGAATACAATAATAGGCATATAATAACACACAATAACACACAAATAAATAATAACACACAATAATAGGCATATTCATTTACGACATCGCTGAAGAGGCCACCAGCTCTGTTAGGAACGACTGAACATGTTTCTCGTGTAGCTGAGTGTAAGCATCGCAAATTATATCAGTTCAAGCAACAACACATTGCGCGCGAAAGAAAGAAGGAAAAATCAACGCCCCTTCCACTCCGTGAAGATGGTCGAACAGCGAAGCTGTGTTAGTTGCACCGAGTTTCGTATGCTAAGAGCAGGCATCTTTCCGCTAATCAAAGAGTCTATACAGGTCCCGCAGATCCTGAACTATTCCACTGACGTAGAAGGGAATTCATTCTCTAGGACTTGAATGGCCTTGGATCGCTGCGCGTCGTTGCGCACAGACTTGAGTTGAGTCAGGTTGTGCTCCAACCAGAACCTGTCGCAAATCTTCCTACTGTGGCCAAATTCTCAATTCAGGAATTCCCGCTTGAAGCGAGCAGTGGCTCCACCGTTCAGGATGATTGCTTCGCTACGTGGACGCCGTTCTAGAGCTTCTCGTTCGCGGAGCCCAGGTTCTTCATTCCGACGCCACCGATGTGTTTCCGCGTTTCTGGCGCGCAGAAAGCATAGTTGTATCTGGGCTGGAATGTACGGAACCACTTATCCAAAGCTCCGTATATACAACCAACGCTAACGCGAACTCCTCTCACACTCCACTCCTCCGTTGACCTACTTTTTACCTACACCGCCATTGGTTGGCGCGCCTCACGCTGTCCCCTTCCAGCGCGAGTGTTGGATGGCGCGCATTACGACAACCCCCCTCCCCGTTCCCTTTTTCATCTGCACCCTCTCACAGCATTCTCACAGGGTAAAGGGGTGACTCCAACCTTTTTGCCCTGTTGCGCTCTATTCCTCTGCTCTCCCGCTAGGTCACGTGGTGCATTTTTAGCGAAGTCCGCCAACGACGGGACAGGGTCCAAATAATCAGCTTCGCTGTAAAAATCAAGTGAGGCATTGACGCGTGCGCAGTTCTCTTTTTGTGCACCCTAGCCATATGCTGATTTCTCTTCTTGTGGTCATGAGTACTAGAATACCTCATTCATGTGCATGAAAACCACAGGACACGAAAACATCAAGTGCCGTGCAATCTTTGTCTCGATATCCAAGACAAAGGAGCAGCGTCGAGATCTTCTAAATGCACTTAAGCAACTTCTTTACTGCATTTAGTTTGGCTTGATTTAAGACGAAAGGCACGGCTACAGCTCACTGTAAAGGCAGAGCTTGTCGTCCGTGTTAGTATTAAGCCTGTCTCACTATTCAGAAAGGAAGGTGCGAAAATACAGAAATTGAAACTAGGGAAAAGGGACGGAAAGAGGAAAAAACAAACACTAGACACGTGTTTGACTGAAGAAAAACAATGGCAAATAATTAAGTTCGGAAGTAGGCAAAAGAAAAGAAAACAATACGCGGATGCCGCGCACTGTGGGAATCTATGTACGCAAAGCTTTCTGTGCTGTTTGAGTTGACGGACAATAATTGGCGGTGATGTTTATGGCGAATGTTTCATTTCATGAGCGCTTATTGCAATGCTAGCGTGGCGAGTTGATGTTAAACGTTGCTTGCCTCCATCACGTCTCTTAGTTCAAGTAGTACCAACAACACACACAGAGACATGTTTGCTTGGGGCATTGTTGTGCGCCCTTTATTCATAGCCCGCGAGAAAGTTAGCACTCTATTTGCCTCACACGTTGCAACGCATCTTCACACAAGTGTTAAACTTCATTCCCATTGTGCGGCTTTACGTGCCAAGCCCTCAATCTGGTTTTTACCACCCAGGCTTCTTTAACGCGCACCTAAATCTGAGTACCTGGATGTTTTGAGCTTCGCCCCCGTCCAAATGTGGCTGCCGCTGTCTGGATTGAACCCGCGACCTCGAGCAATGTCGTAGCCACAGAGCTACCGCGACGGGTGCAGAAGTGATGATTTGATGGGCGGCAGCTTCCGTGATGCCGTCTAGACGCTGCGGTGCTTTAATGCGGCTTTGCGTCAGCACGCCCTGCGTCATATGTCCGCTTGGCAAATTCACATAGTGTTTATTTTTCAGAAACGTACCGTAGCGTACCTTCAATTTAAATTTATCCAGTTTATCCGCAACTGCTGTCGTGTCTAACAGTAGAGCATTTCCTGGCCTTCTTTCGTCGCCTTTTCCCTCTCCTGCCCTTCCTCCATACGTGTGAGCTGCAAAGAGTGGCAAGGCTGTTATTTCTCGTTTCGTGTCTGCTTCGGTTCTACCCATTCTCTTCCTCCTCTCCCTACATCCTCTCTGCCATTCTATCTACCGCCCCTCTAGACTGTTGAGCGTTAGTACAAACTTAAGCGCTGCAGTGTCCGCAATGCTTCTTCGGGATGTCACAGATAATCACAGCAGTCTAGAGAGTGTTGTGGTGACGCCCAGGGGGCTTCAAAAGGCATTGTGGTGACACGATTGAAAGGCCCATACGAGCTTCTCTATAGTCGACTTTCCTCTCTGCCGCGGTCCCGCCACGTACCGTGTGTCCCGACGAACGTTAGCCAAGCTGATCAACGAAAAAATAATTAAAAAAACGTGCAAGATACACCCTTAAGACTTTTGGGCCTGCAGTCGTCTGACGACTGAACACTGTAAGTCTTAAAGGGACACTAAAGGCGAATATTAAGTCAAGCTAAAGTGATAGATTAGTGCTCGAGAACGTCTAAGGCGTCAATATTATCCCGAACAGAGCTTAAGTAATCGAGAAATTGAGGTCTATAAAAGACACGATTACAGATTCCCTGGGACATTCACGTAGTAGCCCGATGACAAAGGCACTCCTCATTATATCTCAACCACTAGTCATTTTTTTAAAGAACGATCACTGTATAGCATTAAACTACGAAAGAAAATACTACTTGCCCAGTTTTATTTGATTTAAAAAAAAAAAAAGCTCGATGGCGTTACCCTTGAAAACGACGCGGGCGGTTGAAAGGTTTCGTTTTCTCCACTCTGCGCCGCCCGCACTTTCGCGTTTCAGTAGTTTCGTTATCGCGTAGTGCTGCGCTGGTTGTGCTGGTCCGCGAAAATTCCACAAACAGCAATTAGCAGTGAATGGCACATCCATGTGATATGTCGCGGGATCCCCGAACAGTCCACGCCACTTGACCAAGAACAGCTGCAGCGGCGAATCCAACGCGCTGTCTTCGCTCGGTTTCTCCACGGCCGCCTATTTGCATTTTCTAGAAGAAACCGTTGCGCCGTGTGTCGGGTGCCGGTTTACTCACCGACGGCAATAACGGTTGGTGATGGCCTAGCAACGTCACCACTCCCCGCTCGGAGGCGGGCTTCTTGAATTGCGCTAAAGCTATGCGGACCCTTCAGACGCGATTTTCTCGTAAACAAATTCTTTTCACGGCACAAAACAATAGCTGCGAGGGTTCAGGAATGATATGTTAACAATCCGTGTCGACTTAGTATTTGCGTTTAGTGTCTCTTTAAGGTTGTATCTTGCACTGTGTTGTTAAATCTTTTTTTTTTTGCGTTGAATAGTTTGGATGAAGTTAGCTGGGACATCCATATATACCAGCTATGAGCCATCTCCCGACCCGGCGTGCTGGACAGCGACAGCAGCAGCAGCAGTGAAAAAGTCGAAGGACGAGCCAAAGAAAGCTTCGCTTTAAAAAAATAATGGCAGGTTGCACTAATTACAAAATAATATACTAATAAAAATATGTAAATTCCACGCACTGTGGGAATCAAGGTAATTGAAACTTTGTGTGCTGTTTGCGTTCATTGAAGATATTTGGCGGTGATGTTGACGGCGTACGAAAGTCATGATGTGATGTTAAATGCTACCTTGCGTGGACCACTTTTGTTTGTCTACGTAGTACACAGAACAAACAGCAAGACGTGCCGTCTTTTTTTTTTCGGAACATGGTTGCGCGCCATTGTTTGTAGCCTGCGAGAACGTTAGCACTGTCGCTCTCTCAGACAGCACATCGCATTGTGGCTGAAGTGTTGATTTGCTGTACGACCGCTTGAGTATTGTGGTGATGCGGTGATGCTTTGATGCAGTTCCGAAAACTGCGCTCCCAGGGTCAGTTTTCCGCATGGACAAGCTCGCAGGGTGTTTATTTTTCAGAAATATCAGAAACGCTCCGAACGGCACTTTGAACTACAAATTTTTCAGTTTGTCCGCAACTGTTGTCATGTATAGTAGTGGTGTTCCCTTTATTGAAGAGACCCCAAAGGAAGCATGATTTCGATGGCGCCTTTCCGTTCTTCCGCGATCCTCCCATGTACAATCTGCCACGAGTGAGGAATGGAAATCTTGTTATTCACCCGTTTGGTGACAGCATCTTCTTTTTCTACCATTAAATGTGCCCTCTGTACTGTTGCGTATGAGTAAAAAGGTAAGCACTGCAGCTTCTGCAACGGTCTTACGGGGGCTTACGAGTAATTACAGCCGTTCATTAGCATTGTGTCGATGCTCGGAGAGTTCCAGAGGCCATTGTGGCAACATCGAGGCACCCTAAAGGGCATTGTCGCGACGCCCACCGCGTTCTCGTTGGAAATGTATCATAGACTCCTCTGCGCGCACCTTCCATATGCATTGTACACGTTCTCAACCACCATCTGACGCGGCGTGCAAGACATCAATGGCAGTAGCAGCAGTTGAAATGTCGAAAGAAGAGCCAAAGCAAGCTTTGTTTTCAAACATGAGGGAAAGCCGCAGTCTCGCACACAAAGTAAAGTACGCTGCAAGATGAATCTGTTTTTCTAGAGGGATCAGTAAAAGTGAAAATTCGCGGAAAACGAACGACATTTCTTGAATTGGTAGGTGCAGCTTCCAAGGCTTCCGGGAAAAAAAAAACTGAAGGCGCAACAGCTATGCGGGACTGCACGGAACTTGATAACGAAGAGATGCACTCTTCTTGGGCCGACCCATTCTGGAGTGCGCGTCTGTTTTGCGGGGTGTCGGCGAAAACGCCCGTCACCACGAGCATACCATATAAACCGGATTATAGGTCGAGCTGGGAATATAGATCCACCCTCCAAGTTTAGGTGAAAAAAAGAGGAAAAAAAGAAAACAACCAAAAATCGCCGAAACGCATTTATCTTCGAAACGGCACCACACACCCGCCATCGGAGTTGTAGCCTCATTCGCCGAAAGTAGCAGCATTTTCCTCGCAAGACGACCATTTGTCGCTGGCCGCCTCGCACAGCGCGTCGTAGCAGCACGAAGTCCGTGAGCGTGCCCTCAAGCTGCGGATGAACCGCAATACGCCCACTAAATGGCGTTTTGCACGAGTTGCACTTAAGCAGATTTCCTTTCTGCGCGTTCCAATACCGCCCGCTTCTCCGCGAAATGCTAAAGTGGACCGGAGCGGCCATGTTGCCGTTCACTTCGGCGAAGTCATCAACCTTTATCTTAGATGCAGCTGAAAACTACCTCCTCGTGCCGCTACTCATCCTTCAACGGGCATAAAAAATACTAAACAAATCAGACGCGACGTTGATCGGAACGGGAAAGTCTGAATGGATCGGATCCGACACAGGGAGAAGAAGATGCCTGTGTAAACACAGGTTGTCATGCGACGACTCACATTCGACTAAAGACCGCTATATAATACGAGGGGTGACTGTAGCTTGTCTTTTTCATGAAATATCTCGATTTATATTCCGGTTTATACGTAGCACAGGCAACTGAGGACCAGCGCGGACGCGAACTCTGTCGACGCTGCGAGAGGCGATCAACTAGGCCACCCGCAGCAGCCAGTCGAGACCCGGCGCTTTGCAGAGCGTCGGCAACGGCACCGCCTAATACTGTCCCCACCGGTGGCGCGGCTTCTAACCCTGGATGATCTCAACGTCCTCTCCAAGGCACCATGTTTAAAAGGTTTTGCACGACAACTCAAATTCCCACAGCCCCGATGCCCCTCCTGTATTATGCTTCCGTAACAAAAAAGAAAAGAAAAAAAAAACGATCAACATTGTGCTTCATCATTTCGAAGCATTGGAGCACAGGGAACTCACGCTTAACTCTCGCGTTCTGTTATGCAATGAACAGCTCAAACGAAAGCTTCAATGAGGTTCTGTACATATATTTTGTGTTAGTGAATTTCTGATAGCTTTGTGTTGGTTTGTGCATCTGTGCTTTGTTTTTGCTTTTATTTGACTCACGTCCTTTCATCCCTCTCCATTTTACCTTGAGTTAGCTATAGGCCAATTATGTCGCCCTTGGACTTTATACGGAACTTCATGGCGACGGCGATGGCAGAAAGGCGCCTGGATCGTCAGTATAATGCTAGCGCAATAATAACAGATAGACATATACGGACAGATACCACCCTTCTGAAATAAATAGTTCAGCTATCTATTTACATGCACACATGTGACACCTTCAACTGGACAGGCTGCTAACGGCACCAAAAGCAAATAAGCTTCCTTTAAGCGTACCATATATGCTACGCGTGGGGGTTCAAAAACTACCTGTATTTTTGTGGATATGTGTGCCGTTCGTGTGTTTGTAAGATAACTACGTATATCATAACTAGCAGAACGACTTGCTGGGGGAATTGGTATGTGTTGATGACAGCGTGAAGGGTGTACTTGCAACCTGTAGGGTGCGTTGAGGAAACGACCAAACATCTCCTGTGTGACTGCCCCACATACGAAGATAAGAGGAGTGCCCTTCGGAGTGCTTTGGGGCACCTAGGCGACAGGCCTCTGCCAGAGAAGAAGCGGCCCCTGGTCGCGTTCGTCTGCTATGCGCAAGGCCACGAAGGCGCTGCTGCGTTTCTTGAGATGCACCAGCCTGTGACACCCCGCAGGGGCGTCTGCGCAAGCAGGCGTTTGGTGAGTTGCGCCACCACGTACCCGAGCACCCGAGGGTTTGACCCTCCCGCGTGTAACCGTGCGTGGCTTAGCCGTGTCCGGGGAAAAGGGGATCCTGGGAGTTGAGCTGAAGCCGGGTGTCTGGACCTTCATGGCCCCTCGGCAGAGGCAACACACTCCTTTGGCCTCTGCTTCACGTAGACGGCACCCCCGGACTGACCCACCCGGGGGAAATCGGTAGTTGCCTTTTCCTGTCCTTCTCTTCGATCTTCGTCTTTCCCTCTCACTTTCTCCCTTTCCTGTCCTCTACTTATTTCTGTATCACTTCCGATTTTCCAGGCAGCGAGGGTTAACCTTGTGTGACATAACCAACCTAGGTTATTCATATTGGGTTATAGTGGGCATGTACCGCTGGCGTGATCAGAACTGAATACTTCATGTCCTGTCGCGTCCCCTAGTTGGGCTCCGTGGTGGGTGGCTGGCATGCCTGCCGAATACTGTGGCATCAATATGGCTAGCAATTTTCCTGCACTCCCTGATCGCTCCCTTAAGAGGGGGCGCACCGATGAAACTTTCAAGTTCTTTGTACAACAGAAAGAAACATTTCCCAGGTATCACGTCATACATAGTGAGCATGTAACGAAGACTGTCCGAATGATATCCCCCTTCATTGTATCAAAATGCTTGACAGACACCATAGGCCCTGGCTATAAAATAACAAAGATGGCAAGCGGCGACCTCCTGCTGGAGGTGCGTGACAAGCTACAACACACCAAATTGACAAACCTTGCTGCATTCGGGGACATTCCCATTTCTGTGAGTCCACATAGGTCCATGAATACTGTCCGTGGTGTCGTTTCGGAAATCGACCTGCTTGAACTAACTGAAACTGAACTGCTTGAGGGGTGGAAAGATGAAAACGTAGTAAATGTACAAAGGATTAAACTAAGACGTGACGACAAGGAAATCCCAACTAAGCACTTGATTATCACTTTTGGAACCAGCAACCTGCCTGAATACATCGAAACTGGATACTGTAAAGTTCGCGTACGACCGTACATTCCAAATCCGCGCCGATGCTTCAAGTGTCAGCGGTTTGGGCATGGATCTCAAAGCTGCCGTGGGCGCTCCACCTGTGCAAAATGTGCCTCAAATGACCACACCTCTGACGTCTGCACTTCTGATACACACTGTGTTAACTGTGATGGAGACCACCCGGCTTATTCGCGATCGTGTCCATCATGGAAAAAAGAAAAGGAAGTAATCGAACTCAAGGTCAAATTGAATATCTCTTTCCAAGAAGCACGAAGACGTTTTTTCACGACTCACAACCCATCGAAAACATCCTACGTTGATGTGACGCGGCGGGGGGCAGCGTCACTTTCTTCGGCGGCCGTCCGAGTCACACCTAGTGTGCCGGCAGTCATGCCGTCAGCCCCCTCGGCGGTATCAGCCAACACTGTTCCGCCACCCAGCAAAATGAGCCAGCAGTCCTCCGTGCCTGCGGGCTCTACGACACCTAGGGCCTCTGCCAGGTCAGAGAAGCCCGAAACACCCGCGAGCGTACGCCGCGAGCGGGCATCCAGCGCCTCGGTGGAGGTAATGGATACATCAAGTTCACCGGCGTCCCAGACGCCGAAGGATCGGCGCAGCTCTCAAGAGCGCGCCAAGAAAGACAAAACCCGCATCACGGGGCCCGGAAAGGGCCTTGTGGGCTAACACAGATTTCCCCTCTTAAACACACAGCACAAAACACTTTCACTATGGATACACAAATACTATATTGGAATGTCAGGGGTCTTCTCCACAACCTCGATGACGTTAAAGAACTCCTACATAAACATAATCCAAAATTGCTGTGTGTTCAAGAGACACACCTGAAACACACACAAACACACTTTCTTCGTCAGTACGCCATCTTTCGAAAAGACCGTGACGAAGCTAACGGCTCATGCGGCGGTGTAGCAATCGTTGCAGATAAGTCTGTAGCTTGTCATCATGTAGCCTTACAAACACCCCTTGAGGCAGTGTCAGTTAGGGCAGTTCTCTTCAATAAGTTGGTAACTGTTTGCTCCATATATATTCCCCCAAACTATCACCTCATAAAAACAGATTTCTATAACCTCATTGGTCAACTTCCGGAACCCTATCTACTTGTGGGTGATTTAATGCCCACAACACGTTGTGGGGAGACTCGCGATGTGATGCGAGAGGTCGACTCATCGAAAATTTCCTTCTGACCTCTGGTGCCTGCCTTTTTAATAAGAAGGAGCCGACATATTACAACGCCCAACATGATTCGTATTCATCGATAGATCTTGCAGTTGGATCAGCTTCTCTTCTGCCTGTCCTTGAATGGAAAGTACTTAACAATCCTTTTGGAAGTGACCACTTCCCTGTAACTCTAAGCTTAATAATGCAGCATGATAACCCTCCCAACATTCCTCGATGGAAATTAGCGTCGGCTGATTGGGAGCATTTTAAAAAATCAACTTATTTACCACGAGATTTTATAAACAGTTTTAGTATCGATGATGCTGTCGCATATTTTACCGCTTTTATTATTGATGCTGCTGAAAAGTGTATCCCACAAACGAATGGTGGTTCATGTAAAAGACGTGTTCCCTGGTGGAACGAAGACTGTAGACAGGCACGAAAAAGGCAAAATAAGGCATGGGGCATATTGCGTAGATCTCCAAATGCTGAAAATCTCATTCAATTTAAACAGACTAAATCGCAGGGAAGGCGGACACGACGTCAGGCAAAGAGAGAAAGCTGGGTGAGGTTTCTCTCGGGTATAAATTCCTACACACAGGAGGCAAAAGTGTGGAATGGCCTAAGAAAGCTAAAGGGGCAACAAACTCATCCGTTGCCTCTGGTTAATGACCAGGGGAATACCTTGCAGGACCAGGCAGACTGTCTTGGGGAGCACTTTGAGCATGTGTCAAGCTCAATCCATTATTCGAAATCCTTCCTTAAATACAAACAGATAGAAGAATGTAAGCCATTCATACGCAAATGTCGACAGAACGAACCTTATAACCTTCCTTTCACTATTGCCGAGTTGAGAGCTGCCTTGATCGCATGTAAGAGCTCTGCACCGGGACCTGACAGAGTCATGTATGACATGATTAAGAACATGCACACTGATACACAACTAACACTACTGGCACTTCTCAACACTATTTGGGCTGCCGGATATCTTCCATCCACATGGAAAGAAGCGATTGTGGTCCCTGTATTGAAGCAGGGTAAAGATCCTTCCTTGGCGGCAAGTTACCGTCCCATAGCTCTCACAAGTTGCTTGTGCAAGCTATTTGAAAAAATGGTTAATCGACGCCTCATACATTTCCTTGAACTGAACAATATGCTTGATCCCTATCAGTGTGGCTTTAGAGAAGGGCGATCCACAACTGATCATCTTGTGCGCATTGAAGCAAATATTCGGGACGCATTTGTACATAAACAGTTTTTCTTATCGATATTCCTCGATATGGAGAAGGCGTACGACACAACGTGGCGTTACGGAATCTTGAGAGACTTGTCGCGAATGGGCATCCATGGCAATATGCTAAGCCTAATAGAAAGCTATTTGTCTAATCGTACCTTCCGCGTCAAAATCGGCAATGTATTGTCACGTCCATTTATACAGGAAACTGGTGTACCCCAGGGAGGCGTGCTCAGCTGCACACTCTTTGTCGTTAAGATGAACACACTCCGCGCCTCATTACCACCGGCAATTTTTTATTCAGTCTACGTGGACGACATACAAATAGGCTTCAAGTCTTGTAACCTCGCAGTGTGCGAGAGACAGGTACAGCAGGGCTTGAACAAGGTATCCAAGTGGGCAGATGAAAACGGGTTTAAAGTTAACCCCCACAAAAGTTCTTGTGTTCTTTTCACGAGAAGGAGAGGCCTGATACCAGATCCCTGTGTGGAACTGTATGGACAGCAAATAACTGTGAACAAAGAACACAAGTTTTTAGGCATCATACTTGACTCTCAGCTTACCTTCATTCCCCAGATAAAGTATCTCAAGGCAAAATGCTTAAAAACCATGAACCTAAATCTCACACAACATGTGGCAGCGACAGGAAGTGTCTACTGAAGCTTTATAAGAGTCTGATTCGTTCGCGAATAGATTATGGGGCTGTAGTATACCACTCTGCCGCCCCAAGCGCACTAAAGATGTTATATCCTGTTCACCATCTAGGTATCCGCCTGGCCACCGGTGCTTTCAGAACAAGCCCTATTGAAAGCTTATACGTAGAATCGAATGAATGGTCACTCCATCTGCAGAGATCATACATCAGCTTCACATATTTCCTCAAAGTCCACTCTAATCATGAACATCCGTGTTATAAAACTGTTAACGATTTGTCATGTACTACACTTTTTCATAACCGACCCTCTATGAGACGTCCTTTCTCACTGCGTGTGAGAGAACTTAGCGAAGAAATGGATGTCCCACTTCTCGAACACTGTCTAATGCCTCCAGGTAAGCTGTTACCGCCCTGGGAGTGGCAGGTGATAGAATGTGATATATCCTTTGTAGAGGTCACAAAGCACGCTCCTGAACTCGAAATCGCAATGCATTTCCGTGAACTCCAATCGAAATACTCTTGCTCTGAATTCTACACCGACGCGTCAAAGTCACATGCTGGCGTATCTTACGCGGCTGTCGGTCCATCTTTTTCTGAATCAGACGTATTGAACCCATATGCAAGTATCTTCTCTGCAGAAGCCTATGCAGTACTGTGTGCGGTTAAACACATTAAGAAATTAAAACTACAGAAGGCAATAATATTCACGGACTCCTTAAGTGTCGTAAAGGCACTAATGTCTTTAAGGAAACACAAAAATCCTGTTTTTATTGAACTTTACTCATATTTGTGCAATATCTACTCATCTGGTAGACATGTGACAATATGCTGGGTTCCTGGTCATAGATCCATCGAGGGTAATGTGCTAGCAGACCAAATGGCCACAGCAATTACATCTCAAGCTACCAATCTTAGCAGTACTATTGCCGCCACAGATCTCAAGCCTTTTTTGCGAACGAGACTGCGAAGCCACTGGCAACGCATGTGGGACAGTGAAACAAATAATAAGCTCCACTTGATTAAGCCACAGTTAGGTTTCTGGCCCTGTACAACTAAAACACGACGAACTGATGTCCTATTCTGCCGTCTCAGAATAGG